>NC_052961.1:33971569-34254069 GCF_013358895.1 Oreochromis aureus
TATATATATATATATATATATATATATATATATATATATATATATATATATATATATATATATATATATATATATATATATATATATATATATATATATATATATATATATATATATATATATATATATATATATATATATATATATATATATATATATATATATATATATATATATATATATGTATGTATGTATGTATGTGTGTGTGTGTGTGTGTGTGTGTGTGTGTGTATATATATATATATATATATATATATACACACACACGAAGTTGATGTGCAGTTAATAAGTGCAGTAAATATTTATATTGGAAAAGAAAATCGTGACAGAATCGTGATCTCAATTCTAAGCAAAAAAATCGTGATTCTCATTTTATGCGAAATAGTGCAGCCCTAATATATATTAACCCGTCCAGTTTTACCACGTACAACTCCAACTATGCTAGCTTCAGGTGTAAAATACTGTTTAGCTAAGATTAGAAACTCACTTTAATATGTTTTTTTAAGTATAAAGAAACAAACCGATTGCCTTTTTAGTCGGCCAGAACTTGACAGTTTGCTGTTTAAACACTTTTAACCGGTGTGAACACCGTGAAGAAGTCTTCGTGTGGTCCCCGTTGTCATTTCCAACACAGCATCTCTGCTGCAGCCAGCTGTTAGCGTGCACTGTTAGTTAGCTAGGTTATGCTAACAAGCAAATAGTCCTTACCAATAACCATGGTCTCATCCGGAATTTCTTCAATGAAACATTTTTTCTCCGTCTCCCCTATATGAAAATAAAGGCTGTCACTTGGATAAATCCAAGCTAGTAATAAAATAACTCCAGCAGCCGGGAAAGACAGCATCTTATACCCTCTTTCACTTGGGCGCATCAGCACAGGAAGCTGTAAAGCCGCTGCGGCTGCCTGACGTTTCTCTCTCGGCGAAAGAAGGAAGGGGATTTCCTGGTGCACCGTGAACGAGGTGCCCTGAGTTTAGCCTCTCAGGCAAAACTTTTTTCCACGCTCGTCCACCATTCACCCCGTGAAGAACTTTTATATTTTATTGCACAGACCTTTTCAATAAATTCAATAAATAGATGTAAAAACTGAAGCATATAGTATCCAAACTGATTATGGAAAGGGATAAATCCTAACATAAACCCACTGTATTATGAAAAAGAAAAACATATTAGTAGTGACCAAAGCCTCATCTTGGAATTGTTGGATTATTCAAATGCAATTGAAACCAAGAAATGTATTTTGTTTTACGGCCTTTTACTGACTTGATACAAGTGAGTCCTGATTTCTTTTATAGTCCTTCAAGGTGACAAAGTCGTATGTTTTAGAAAGATATTAATAGTTTGATTATAATTCAATTTAGGATATACCCCAAATATCTAACCAGTTTTTGTCACCGTCATCGAAGTATTGTCCGTTAGTACTAATGGTACCAATATTAAAAGTTAATATTTGTATATATGGCACTGTTATGTCACTTAGCTGTAACCAGGGCTGGACTGGGACAAAAAATCGGCCGGGCATTTTGACTAGAGACCGGCCCACCAGGATAGAGATTGAAAATGTGACGTCATTCAGGGGTAAAACCGCAAAGGATTCTGGGAACTTGTGGCAAGAGGTACTAGCGCACGCAGGCTTTCAATTGAACTCAGTTACACAGCGATAAAAAGAAACCCAAAAAATGGCAAGAAGCTGTTGTATTATTAACTGCAATAACCGGTCACATGACAGCCACGGGAAGCCGACGGGTAAAGAGATCGGGGTTTTTTTTATCGGATGTCGTTGAAGAGAAATTTTTTAAGCCATGTTTCCGAAGTAAGCAGTGGCGTGTCTAGAAAATTGTGGTTGGGGGGGCCAGGTAGGGGCACAGATTTGGAGAAGGGTGGCAGATGTAATTGGCAGATAATGTTAAAAAAAAAAAAAATCTACCAACCGTTAACCATCATTCAATAACCCTGTAAACCTAATAACTGAATTTGCTTTTGACTCTTATTAGAATGAGGTTTTAACCACTACGGTGCAAAGTTTTTAGATACTGCGTTGATGAAGTACAAGAGATACAATCAGTGCTTTGTCAGTGTTTACTCAGCATTCAAGGACAGCAATATTTGCGTAGTATTTTTACTGACATATAGGGCACATATGTTTTGGGCAAAAACATTTTTGAATATTAAAATACAAACATTTTTAACATACAATTCCCAAATTAGCCAATGCAAAACTTTATCTGCCTATTAAAAAAAGAAGATGATCTTCTTACAAACTGGTGTTTGATTTTGAAACAAGGAAAAAGTGGGGTAACAAATGAAAAGACTAACATTTGAATGAAACCTGAAAGCAAGTAAATACTTTCTATGCTGCCTTATGGTAAACTTTGGTAATACTGATGTATAAAGAACAACACTGGCTGATGATGAAATACAGCTGGCATGGTGACACTGCCAGTATTAACCTGCAGGGCTGGACTGGGACAAAAAATTGGGCATTTTGACTACAGACCGGCCCACCAGGTATTAAAGCCTTTGAATGAAAACAAACGCTGTTGTGACAGTGATGTACATTGTCTTGTTGGTATATGTATGATTTCTATCAATTTTACGTCAGATAAAAACTTTGTTCGCAAGATTCAGATAATTATTTAATAAAAGCTAGATATTTTAAATGAGAATAAGTAAGAAAAGTATTTCTTTGTGCCCCCCTTTCCCTGTTAATGCCCTACCTGGCCCCCTGGCATAACTTTGCTAGACCCGCCCCTGCACAGTTACCAGCTGTCAGCTACGTAGAAAAGGATCCTGGTGTTATTGGTCTCTCAGAAACAGTTCATACCTTCCCTTCAACTCATCCATGTCACCTAAAAGGTAAACCTGTTTCTCCATCACCTGTTCAGCTCTGATGATTCAGTAAGGACATCTCCTGGTTTCATCTTCATGTTTCCCTCTCACCACATATCCAAACCGACATCATGACCAGCAGCTTTACAGCTGTGGCTCCAGCAAACATCAGCTGATACTAGAAATTAATATTAAATAAATTCTAACAACAGCTGATCAAGCTTAAACATGCTGCTGTTGTTTAGCGCGACATCCACTGGTTTCCTCTTTCTGGCGCAAAGTGGGCGATAAACAAACAAAAAAGAAAACCCGATCAGCTGATCATTGATCAGTTTCATGATTGAATTAGCAACAGGAGAGGGAGGGGGAGAGAATGAGAGAAGAGGAGGCAGCTGTGCAGCAAAGACACAGAATAACTCCAGCTTTGTTTCTTTTTCATTCTAGCTGAAGTTCGGGACAAACTGCGTCTATTCTCAGCTCAATACAAAACCTGTAATATTGTCTCTGAATGAGGGACCATTTCATTTTTAAGGAGCCGTTGGCAACTCTACTAACTAACCTTATGAATAAAATAGAGATGGACCGATCCGATATTACGTATCTGTATCGGTCCGATACTGACCTAAATTACTGGATCGGATATCGGTGAGAAATTAAAAATATAATCCGATCCATTAAATATATAAAAAAAAAAACCACCTCACAAAACTTGCCACACAGCTTAACTCGGCTCATAACCGTAGCATGTTGGAGCAGTGTGCTTCAAGTGATAGAGCGGCTGTGTGTATTTGTAGCCTCTCTACCAAACCAGCATTTCATCTCCGAGGAAGTTATCCCAGAGAGAAGTAAAGCAAATGTGTAAGTTCATCTCTGAATGTTTGTAAAGCGTTCCCATGTTAAGTTTAACAACCGATATATGGAGCGACTGCCTCTCTCTCCCTCACCTTCCTGCAGCTACTTCAATCGTGAAACTGCTTAATGATCAGCTGATCGGCTTTTCTGTCGCAAGTCTGTCTCTCTTCTTTGTTTTTGGTCCACTTTGCACCAGAAAGAGGAAACCAGCGGCTGAACAACAGCAGCACCTTTAAGCTTGATAAGCTGTTGTTAGAATTTATTTAATATTACTTTCTACACCAGGATCCTTTTCTACGTAGCTGAGGGACGGCTGGTAACTGTGCAGGGGCGGATCTAGCAAAGTTTAGCCAGGGGGGCCGATAGGGCATGAACAGGGAAAAGGGGGCACAAAGACATACTTTTCTTTCTTATTCTCATTTAAAATGTCTAGCTTTTAATAAATAATTATCTGAATCTTACACCCAAAGTTTTAATCCAGAAATTATTTCCACTACTAATTAATTACCGTTGAGCTCAAAGGTTATATTAATAAACGGTTAACGATTGTGTATTTATGAAGACGATTTGTGAGACTGGTAAGCTTACCTTTGTTTGTACGATGGTCTTTTGTTCTACACAGTGCATTTCAAGGTCCTGTACCCATCCGTCGGTAAACTGTACCCGAGCTTGTTGCAGTGACCTGAAGTTACTAAAAACTTCAGGAGTGTATGCACTCACTCCAAGAACCTTATAATTATAAATCTGAGCGTGGTAAAAGTTGGGCAGCACGCTAACGTCCTTTGTCCACTCTGTGTGCTCATAAGGGTCTGACCCTTTCACTCCTTTGATTTTTTCCTCATATCTTTTCTTTGCCTTTTCGTCGAGTCTGTCTTTGTACGGACCGGCATTGTTCTCCTTAGTTTTGTACATTCCTTTTTTGTGCGGCAAAGAAAAACCAAGAAGATATTGGAACCAGAGAATGAACGTTTTGCGGTGCTGCAAAAGCTTGCATTTGATGCGTACTTGGATTGTTTTGCCACGAGTTCCCGGCATGCAATGCGCGAAAGTCACGTGATCTGTCAATCGCTATCCGGTTGTTCAGTCTGACGTCACTGGCCGTGTCTGGGCCTAAACTCCGCTGCAGGTCCATATATCAAACGATCACTATGGCATTACTGAGAGTTGAAAAACTGTCTAAAGTCTTTCATCTTTAATAAAATGATCAGTGTTCTGCTCTACCAGGTGTAACAATTGAGTTTAACATCCAGGCATCCATGAAAATGGAATTTATGACATTTAACGCCGTTATAAGTTAGCAGGAAGTTAGCTCGCTAGCTTCCATCTAAATACAATATAGAATGTCCTGACTGCGGGGTTTTGGAAAGAAATTCAAACGTACAGCTCTGCTATCACTTCCAACATAAATGAAGACAGAAAACTAAACAGCAGTGACGTTTGTAGGGTTACTGAAGTTTGGCTAGCTGGTATATAATGATGTGTGACCGCTAGTGACACAGCTATGTTAGCATAATATAAACAAGCTAACATTTTTTCCACTCGATAAAAGTTAACGTGAGTGTTCTCGGTGGTCAGGAACAAATGTAATCGCATGGCAGGATGATGTAAAAGGACCAAACTTCAGTCAGGAGAACAACTGAGATAATCCATCCACAATACGAGGTTAGTCATTCATATACTGCTGCATGGGCTGTGCTGTAGTTACATCGTAAGGTGTTTAAAAACTGAGCTTAAATAAATGATTAGCGGTAAATAAAAGCCGAGGGAGGTCAAAAGTGATCACTGACTGTTTTAGGAGCTTTTTGAGATTAAATAGAAGAAAATACAAAACATTAACCATGTTAACAACACAAAAGGCATATTAAACGCAGACTACTTTAGGCCCGGAAGTAGGGTTCGTCACGTCATCACTGAACAACCGGATAGGAAAAATCATAAAGCCTTTGCATGAAAACAACTGCTTTGATGTACACTGCCTTGTTGGTATATATGTATCAATCTAATAAACTTAAACCTACACCATCCTCCCTATTCTGGATTTTAAACAGTACATAACGGAAACAAAAAGACTGCTTGGTCAAGTTAACCTCCTGAACTATCTACAACACATGGTAGAAACCTTAAATTAAGATCAAGAACACTAGAGGTGAGACATGATCATTAATTAATATTAAAATTAATAAATGACAGATTTAGTGATATTTTCATAAACACCTCCTTTCCTTTTTTTGTTCTCCATTTTCTTTAGTTCGTCTATAAGATTGCTAAACAAGGGGAGGGTGCATCCGCCTCCTCGGCTGTAATTGGTCCAGCCCAGAGTCGATCATGACCAATTGGCCAATCCAACACCTTTCATTATATATACCCTTCCTAAAAAAAAATAAATAAAAAAAAAAATCCATCGGCCCATAAAAACAAAAAATCGCCAGCGGCCCAGTCCAGCTATGGCTGTAACTATTGTGTCTCTGTGTAATTTAGGCATGAAATCAGCAAAATCGATAAACCTGGTCATTTAAGATTTAAGCATGTTAGCTCTTTTAAAGCTTTAAGCCAGTGAGTGACAGTGATTTCAGGCTGGTGCCAAGACAGTGCAGTACATTTAACATTTGAGTTGACTGATTTTATTGGTCTGAGACTTTTAAGTCAGCACCTCATTGCTAGACTGACACAGAAAACCACGTGACTGACCTGACACATTCAATTTTAGCATGTAAGTCAATAAATCAATTATAAAAAGGATAATTTATTGTTCTAAATCCATTTCATGATGGTTTCTGTCAGATAAAATGCTGACATTTTGTAAAAGAAACCACATTTTTGTTTTAGTTAAGAGCCCAGTTTATGTTAATGTTTTAGATATAATGGGTAATCCATTTCAGTTAAAATGGGTCACCATTTGAGTTGAGTTTCAGAAGATGTTCTATTAATTCTAATAAATAATGGGATGTGAAACGTTTCAAACTAGCAAGACTTAGGGGTTGACAGCCTGAAAGACTTAACTCAGGGTGAAATTTTCCCTCTTATTTCCTGAGCTAACAACACTCGCTTCAGCTTTAACAGATAGCTCAGCCCATGTTAAACACGTTCAGTCCGTTGGAATAATATTACAAACCAGGTACAATATCTTTCTGAAGACAGACAGCTCGTTAATGTAGTTCTAGTTTAATGTCAGTCAACAAGTGCCTAAGATTACTTTGTTGCCTTTTTGGTTTGTTATCCTAGCTAGCCCATTAGCTAAGTCGCTAGCTGTTTAGCGCCAGCTCCCTGACGCTGGTTTAATTACGTTAAATACCCTTACTAACAATTTGTATGTGACTGACAGCTGTGTTGTCTGATACTCTACGCGACTGGAGTGAAAAAGGAGATTGGGTAAGTAAAGTTTCCCATAGTAATACAGCTACATTACCTATCAGATGGGCTTAGTACGGGGGGCATGTTTGATACTGTTTGTTTTTTGGGGGAGAAAATAACAAGTTTATAACGTTATCTGTAACACAGCTGGTGCGATCTGGTGCTTTTGGCTAAAATTGGCGACTGGCGTTTATACTTTAATTAATCTAGATTTGTGTCGAGTCCATTGCTTCGGTAGTGCAGATGACGTAATGTTTTCCTCCATTCCTGTACGTGAGCTCAAAAATCACTTGCATTTTATCGGTGACTCATGACACAGACGTCTATCGTCAGGTCAGATACCCATCACACACACAAGCTGGACTTGGATTTAAACGTTGTATTAAAGTGAAAATGAAAGTTTGCAGCCTGGGCCGCCTAAATGGCGCTGAGGCCTGGTCTGCCATGTGTCATGTGATGAAGAATGCCGGGAAGGTCATCGGCATATTGATGTTCAATATTAATAACGCTTTAATTAAACAAGAAATGTGTGTATATGTGGTGTAATGTTGATGTTTTTCTGCAGTGATGGTGCAGCCACAACCCGATGGCCCCATGCAGTGGGAGATGTCCGGAGAAGAGAGTGGAGCGACCCTCAGGGTCCCACCAGAGCTTGCAGCCAATGAAGTGGTGACCAGATTGTTAAGTGACAACCAGCAGCTTAGAGGTAAGCGTGTTCACACGAAAAAAAAGGTCACTTAAAAGAATATTGCTGTACTGAGTGATGAGCTCAAACAGCAGACTCAGAAAGAAGAAGGAAGAAAGAAGCAAATCTTGTCCCTTAAAAACCATTTTAGAAGCATATTTGTGTGGTTCATCATTTTAAAGGATTTATCTACATTAACTCTTGAATTCAGTGGTCACTGGGACATACAAACTTTATGCAGAGATAACAAATACTTTCAAAGGTTACCGACTTTGCTCCAGGAAGCTTTTTTCCCCCTAGAAGTTCTGTTTCTATCAGCGTCTTTGCTCTTAAAGTGTCACATCTCATTCTTACAATGTCTCTGGTGTTAGTCACATTTGTATGGTAAGGTGAAGACCCTACAGCATAATAGAGGGAAAACCCCAAAGAGCAGACAATCCCCTATGAGCAAGTATCTGATGATGGTGGTAAGGCAGAACTATCATTTAACAGGAAGAGTCGTCCGATTTGTACATTTGTAAAAACCTCAATCTATTTTCAGATTTCCTAGTGTAATAAAATCTACAGATGTGTGTGCAGATATTAATGGCTGAAAAATAGACAGTTCATGAGTTAGAGATATACTTGTGCCGCTGTAGATGTAAATATCTGTGAGAATGCTTGTCTCTAACTACAGGTCATTTACACATTTGTACACTCATTTCCAGGTCTCAGTTTGCAAGCAAATGTTACTAAAGATTTACCAATTCCTTTATTCACATTTACAAATTAGTAAGCATTTATGGAGACCTAATGATGCATGCAACGAATAAAATAGAACAATTCTTCACACCTGTTTGCAAGGGTTTTGACTACAACAGATACCTCACAAAGCAGCAGGATCCCCCTTTACCTACACCACAAATACAGACAGAAAAGCATAAGCTAGATCAGCAGAAACATGGAGGCGTTTCATTTGCATCACTCAAAGTGTTTGCTGGACACTGGTCACAGTGTCCAGGTGATATTACACCACCATACACACCTTGTGAGTCACAGCACTTTAACTGTGTCCAGTATAAAGTATCGGTATGCTTTCTCTCTCAATATAAGTGCACAAAAAACTACTTTATTAATTTAAGTAATGTGGTGTGTTTACTGGGTACACATTACTGTTTCAAAGGAACATTTAAACAAAGTATTTTCAGTCATTCACTGTTGAGTTTATAGAGTGTAAAGAGGAAGATTTCTATATTCAGTTATACAGCAAACTCTATCTGAAGTTAACTAGAATTAGCTGGCGTTAACCTCTATGTGCTGCAGCTCATGTAAATTACTTCAACTGAGAAATGTTTTTACTGCTAATAAAGTTGAACATTTATTTTGTCAACATTTGTATAATGGTAAACATGACTAACATACACAGTAGCGTAACAGAGGAAGGCAAGGAAAGAGTCAGCAAACTCAGTCTGTATCATTATTTAAACTCTATGCTCATGTTGACATGAGCTACTGTTGTTAGTCAGTTAGGAAAGGGTGTAATAAAAATAAAAGTCATATCTGATTGCATTTCCAAGAACTGAGCAAGAGTTTGTAAAAGTATAATTAGATTTGATGTGGCAGTAGAACAGTGTTTCAGTTAAGCAAATTATTTTTATTAACATTAATTCAAGGAAACCATCAGCAAACTAATTCAGTTACTCAGCAATATCATTAACATGTAGTCGTGTGAAAAGCATAGTTTTCACACAACTTTATACAGACCCTACCCTTACAGCAGGTGTGACCATTTCTATAAAAGTTGAAGGTTGCTGGTTTTCAGGTCCATGTCAACACAGGAGAGGATGTCCTATCAAATTTACCCCAAGGTCAGTGCATGCAATGGCAAGGGAGATTACAAAAACCCTGAAAGCTACGTCTCAGACTCCACAGGCTTCAGTTAGCATGTTTAAATTCATGGATTGACGATTAGAAAAGGACTAAAGGAGTATGGCTTTACTGGAATGGTTCCCAGGAGAAAACTTCCTCTCGCTAAAAAAAAGATGGGAGCATAACTTAGCTTTGCAAAGTTGCCTCTGAACAAATCACAGGAACTCTGAAACAATGTCTTTTGGATAGACGAGAGCAAAGTGGAGATTGTGTTTGGCTATAATGCACAGTGGCACATTTGGTGAAAGTATTATAGAGTCAAAGCTGAGGCTCTCTATCTGACAGCTAAAGCTTAGCATAAAGTGGGGTTATGCAACAATGGGACAGTGATCTCAACCACATCGCCAAATCTACACTAAAAAAAACAGAAGAATCAAAGTGTTGCAATGGCCCAAAGTCCAGACATCAGCCTGACTGAAATGCTGTGTTAGGACGGCAAGAGAGCTGTGCATAAACAAGTATACGACTGAGCAAATCTCAGTGAACTGGAGCAAAGAGGAATCAGCGAAATATCCTTCACAAATTGTATGAGAGACTGATAGTCAGGTACAGGTATTTCTACAAGCTACTGAATCACAGTTTCACAGATTTGTTTTTTACAGGACTTTGCAGAGCCTGTGAAATGATTCTTTTTCACATGACTGTATTTAGTATATATTAGTCTCCCCCATCTCCTTTTACCACCTCATTCTGTTCCCCCAGAGGCGCTGCGGCGGAGCAACCTGGCCTTGCGTCAGCGCTGTGAGGAGATGGAGGGATGGCAACGAAGGACAAAAGAGGAACGAGAGTTTCTCAGCTGTCGCTTCCAAGAAGCAAGGTCCCTGGTGGAGAGGCTGGCCCAGGAGAACCACTCCTTACAGAGCATGGTGAACGGGCCTGGCTCCTCCAACACCTCGTCTAATCACTGCTGCAGCTCCAGCCAGACTGAAGACCCGCAGCTACGACCAGCCAGGAATGGACCGGTGGATGGACCACAGGTTGGCTTGCTGGAAATTGATAATTATTAGTCATGTTTCCATTTACCTACTTTCAAATTTGCAAAGGCAAGCAGACATGCACCAAATCTGTGTGTACTGTAGATGTATATAAGGCAATCCTTACTCACACGGGGGCTTGTGTGGCCCCTCAGTACAGAAACAAGCTGTTTTAGCTCCCCCCCCCCCCTTTAAGCTAGCTTTCTTTTGATTGGCTGTTCCTCAGTAACGAAATGCTTGGGTAATAGGTGGGTGGGGGTTTTTGTATCATAGCCAGAGATGACCATATTAGGGATATCTGCTCATATGACAACATGCAGAGCAAAGATTTTAAAAAAGGTCTGAAACAGGTCTTCTTTTTTAAATTTTTTAGCCCTGTTTAATATGAGCATCCATATATATCATAAAAAAGGTGAGAAATTGACTTTTAATCTTTTCCATTATGTCTCTCAGACTCTAGATCAGCGAGAAAAGAAGAGAGTCGAAGATACAGAGCAATGCACACAGACATCACCACCTCGCAGCCTGGTAAGATCTTTATTTGTGTATTTGTGGCTCATGTTCATGTGCTGTCATGGTCAGTCAAAGTCTGTTTTTTTCTGCTCATATTTTTCATCTAATCAGTGTGTCTGTGTGTCTAGGATAACACAAGTGCGCATAGCTCATTGAGTTACGCACAATCCTCTCCCCCCATATCATTTTCAGATGAACTAGGAGATATATTGGGCAATGACAATAGCCAGGTGAGCCCGGTTACTCCCATCCTAATTCTACCAGTCAGATCTCTAACGCTGCACCTGCAGCCCTCACTCTTCCAGTTTGAGCTTTCCTCACCTAATCTACAAACAATGGCTGAGGTCAAAAATTGTAACTAATAGAAAATGTGACTAAAATGACGTTGGCAGCAGCTGAAGTGTGTTGGACTGTGTTTTACGTTCAGCAGCATAAATCTTGAGGTCAATCGTGGGTTTTTTTGGACATCACTCAAATAAAATTTTGAAAACACAGAAAACACAGTTTATCCCATTCACAACCTCTCCTTTTCTCCTTATCCACATGGTGTTGGATGTTTCAGTGTAGTTTCAGTGCTGAAGCCCACAACGAACACGATCCATTTCTCTCATTCTTCTCTGTGTGTTCATCTATTTAACCCATCTCTATGCCACTTGCATGTTTTTCTCTGGAGCCTGTGGAAGGTGCAAACGAGTTCCTGCAGCTGCTGAAGAGCCACAAAGAGAAACTGGAGGAAGGGATGCGAGAGCTGAGAAGGAAAAATGAGGAGCTAGAGAAGCAGAGGGACGAGGGAGAGAAAGAGAAGGAGCAAATGCTTCACTGCATAGACCAGCTCCGGGGTAAACTGGCCCAGGCACAGGTAACGTTGATATCCAGGCACATAAAAGTCTTCCAGATGTGTCACTATTGTAAGGTAGCAATGTAGATGATCCTGGCAGGCGTTAAGGGAACATTTACAAGCAAAACAATGTGTCAATGTTCTGTTTCTGTCGCATAACTTTCCAGATTTGTGTAGCATGAAGGGCTACTTGGCCTTGAACGTAACACCCAGATGCTGCTGTAGATAATATAGCAGTTAGCTGGCATCTTAAGGTAAAAGTAAATATGAAATCACAGATACAATAAGTATTTGTGATTGTTTATTATTTACTTATTGCAAATACAATATACAAATTTACAAAGTTAAATCAGTAAAAATATTAATTAATAATATAAATACCAAATATTAGCAATGATTTATCGGTAATGTTACTGTACCATGTAGCTAAATGTGCTGAACTCTCTCATTTCGCTCACGGATGCTGCTACATGTAAGCTGCTGGTATTTTACAACACACTAGAAATATGATTGAGGTGTTTCAGGTTTTGGATTGGTAGTCAGACAAATCAGCTTTATGGTAAATAAAAAGTCATCACATCAAAAATAATAAAATAATTTTGAGTAGCCTTCCTATAGCCATGATGGAACAACACTTTGGGTTACGTTGAAGATTCATGTCTCAGTTGGCTTTCAGCCTCCTTGTGTGTTCTTTGCACAAACGTTAAATAGCAATTAGCACTACAGTTAATAATAACATTTGAAAACATGAAAAAAGAAGATTTTAAAAACGATAAAAATGTTATCAGGAGAAATCGCCTCACAAAGTAATGGCTTGTTTTCCTCTGTTGCATTTTGCGTGTCACTGGTAGATGTGACCTTTCACTGCTTGCAAATGACAAAAAAGATGACGTGATGATAGACACAATCTGTTTTGTCATCTGTGACATGAAAAACTTGTATGACTGTTTTACAGACGAACAATGTTACTGAGGAGGTTGTCCAGCAGCGCTCTGAGGCACAGCACTCGTCCGACTGGTATGAAGCGTTTTCACTTAAGCGCACTTTTGGAAACTAACAGCACTAACTTTACTTTCTGCTAAACCTTTAACACAGTTCTTTTTAATGATACAGAATATCTGCAGATGATTGCTCTCTATTGGAAAATGACACTAGCATGCTTTATGATTGCTTAAAACAACAAAAGCCTCACGTTTGAGATGCCGTCTTCCTTCTCCTTCCTCTCTTTCTGTTCCCTTTTCCCAGCTCTAGCCTGGCTAAGCTCACAGAGCAACTTCAGGCCACACAGGGCAGGTGAGCCCGCAGTTCTGTGTGGCTTTTTCTTTCTCACTGTGTGCATGTCTGCTTCCTACTCTGCCATCACTGCAGCAGGTCTACCTGCGTGTCTCTTATTTTGACAAAAATCATTTTCTTTTTTGTTTGTTTTAGGAAATGTATTTATTTTTATTTGATTTATTTTATCAGAGCTGCCAAACTTCAGCTCACAGACCAATAACACAATAATGTTGTAACACAACAGCAATGATTTGTCCAGTGTCATCTAGTATTTTATCTCATTCATGATTTCCAAAAGTTATTAAAAGACACCCTATAAATGTTTAATCCAGTAATGTACAAGTACAATATTCAGATTTTCTACTACTTTAAATTCATTTATTTTTATGTCAAATTAACTGGTCTTTCAAATTGTGCTTTTATAGAAAAGATCGGCTCTTTAAGAGTCTAATATATAATGATATGCAGTATATTGTATATACATGCTGTCTGTTTGTATTAGACTGGTATTTAAAAAGCGCATTCCTATATTTATTTTATTTATTTATGTTTCAATATTTGTCACTGTCACTGCCCGTTACAAGTGATTTTTATTTTGTAGGTATCGGGAGCTGGAGGAGAAGCTTGATTATCTGCAGAAGAGCTCAGCTCAGAGGGACAGAACTGAAGCTCTGCTCAAACAGAAGGACAAGGACTGTGCCCAGGTATCACATGTGAAAAGCTGTCATTTTTACTCTCACGGCACAAAAAAATCTTCTGCCTCCTATACTTTTAATTCTAGCAAGCGGAGTGCAAAAAAGCTTGTTTGTGTTTTTGTAGCTGGCCAAGGACTGCGAGGCCCTGAAAGCTCAGGCAACTTCCCTGCTAGGAGAACTACAGGAAAGACAGAGCTGGTTGGATAAAAGTGAGCATGAACGTGTACTCCTGGAAGACAAGTAAGTTGTTTTATCACCTGCAAGAGATCCATACACAGAGTTATGCCTTAGTTCACCCTTTAGGTGTGCTCGTGTGTTTCTTTTTGCTTGTGTTCAGATTAAGCAGTAAAATAAAGGCCCTCCAGGTGGCAGAGCGGGAGCTGGAACAGCAGAAGAAACAGCATCATGTGGCCATGGACAAGCTGCTGCTGCAAACCCAGAGCCTGGAGCAGGCCCTGAAGTCAGAGAGACATGTTGTCACTGAGGAGAAGTGAGTCCAAGACACGTACAGATAAAAGAAGCCCAAATGATTCATATGTTTCTGCACTGTTGTGCTATTTAGAAAGATTTATTTGAGTGGTGGAACATGCATTAAAAAATGTAGAAACTTTTAGCTGCTCCCTTATTTACCAAGGGGCCGCCAAAGTGAACGGATATGTATGTTTGATTTGGGACAGTTTTTACATCGGATGCCCTTCCTGACACAAGCCTCCCATTTATCAGAGCTTAGGACTTAGGAGTACACTAGCTTGTGATGACCCTGAATAATTACTTTACTATTTAATCTTTTGTGCAAAAAAAGTGGTTCTATATTACATTATTGATGCATTATACTGGTAATAATACACAATGATAACCTAATGGGTTTTAACCCAAATTGTGGTCAAAGTCATATTTGTGATTTTATGGGCAATACCTGTGAACTGTGATAGATCACTAGCCAAACAGACTGATTGCGCTGTGTTGTTAAGTCTCCTTGTTCAATCCACCTTTTGGTTAATTGAACTTTTACCAATATATTGTACTTTATTTCCTCAGGAAGAAACTGACACAGCTACAGCATGCATACACATGTCTCTTTAGAGACTATGATTCTAAACTGAAGAATGAGGTAAAAATAAAAAAAACAACCAAACAAACATTAAATTCAAAAAGGTTTTTACACTCATTAGTTTTGGAATACCTTGGGGGTCAAGTCCAAACATGAATCTGTGTGTATGCATTCCAGGGTGGAGATCTGTGCAGCCGACTGGAGGAGGCTGAGCGAGCGCTGGCCCTGAAGCAGGACCTGATTGATAAACTGAAGGAAGAGGTGGAGCAACAGAAAGGCTCCCTAGAAACAATTCCTGTCCTTACTGCACAGGTATTCCTTCTTACCTGTTGAACTGATGTACTTCCTGACTTATAAAGTGGTCACTTGACAGATCTGGTAGATGACAGTGACTATGGACACATATTGACAGTTGAAGTAAACAGCGGACTGACAGTCTACAGATGAACACCGGCCAATGTAGCTAAGTTTATGCACAGAATTCAATCTTCAGTCTACTGACATCTAGTGGTGAGATTTTACATGCTGTAACTATAAATAAATAAAAGTTGATTGCATTACTTTTTGAAATTTCTATAAATGAGGAGATATTAGAGATGTGATTTCGTTAGTCCATGATAGTGGTGTAGTGAATCTCATTGTCATGACCCAAGTGTGATGTAATCAACGTGGAGCAAAAATGCTCAAATGCTAATCGCAACATCTCGCATCTTGAATCTGACACAAAGACTGTTTGAGAGCCACCGGTGCAACTTAGCTTTTGTCTAGAAATTCTGTCCATAAAAATTATGAATAGAAATGGTGCTTGAGGACAGTCCTGGCGGAGACCAACTCCGCTGGGATTGTGTTCAGCTCATTGCCAGGAATGCGGATCAAGCTCTGACTGCAGGTGCCAAATGACCTTCTTCCGTATCTTTCAATGGAAAAATGCCCTCTCCACACCCACAAAATAAATGCACACTTGAATATCTGTGAGAGGGTAAGGGGCTCATCCAGCATTCCACAGCCAGAACTAAAATCACATTGTTCCATCTGAATCCTAAATTCGACTAATGGACGGACTTTCCTAACCCCTACATAGACATTTCCAGGAATGCTGAGTAGTGTGACACATAGGCTCCATAGGCTAAGGCCTGGTCACCAGATGCTGTCCCTTAAGTGCCCTCCACACTATCCCAGCCAAGATGAACTGGTCCATCGGATTCTTTCCTCTCATAGGAGTCCTTTGAATCACTCTGGAAAATAATAATTGTTTCAAACCAGCACAAACTAAGGTGACTTTAGCAGCTGGCCTGGAAAGAGTAGAGAGAACCTCAGTATTCTTCTAATGATGTGTACCTCTAGATTGACAGCACACATTTGAACTTCAATCTGTATCAGCCACGCCAACATTTTAACATGTATGTAATGCCAATTTCTTGAAATGTCTCTCTCACCCAGGCTGAGATCTACAAGGCAGATTTCCTTGCTGAGCGAGAAGCCAGAGAGAAGTTGAACCAGAAAAAGGAGGAGCTGCAGGAGCAGTTGAACCAGGCCTTGGCTGAGAATGAGAGGCTTAAACAGGAAGCTACCTCACGGTAAAAAACAAAAAACAAAGACATTGCAAATTATAATAATTATTTGTGCCATCAGTTTGGGTATGTGTTCATGCTTCATCATGTGTGTTTCATATGTATGTACAGTTAATAAGATGAGATTTAACATGAAACTTTTCAATGCTCACTCCTGTTTCAGTGCACGTATGGAACAAATGAAGATGAGACACCTGGAAGACTTCTCTGCACGGCCCACACGCATTCCCCCTCCACAAGGTACAGAATCATTATAGTTTTCTTGTCATGAAGCTCTACTTTCACTACTGAAATATAGAAAATTTCATGCTGTGTTTTTTGGAAATTCTTTTCTTTTTTAATTTATTCACATATAGGGCCGCAATTAAAAACTATTAATTTGTTAAAGTATTTTAACAATTATTTTATTCATTAGTAGATTCAATGTTTTGGTCATTAAATTCAAAGAAATAGTAACGCTCTTTGGAAGTGCCAGTATCTTATGACGATGTCTGTTGAACGTCTTGTTTTGCTTGACCACCATCAGTTTACTTATATGCGGTCACTAAAGAGCATGTGCTATTGATTTGAAATCAGGTCACTGACTTGACCATTGAAGAATATATCCCATTTCTTTGCCTTGAGAAACGTTTGGGTTGCTTTTCCAGTATAGTTGTGGTCATTCTCCATTTGTACATTGAAACGTTATCTGATCAATTTTGTGGCATTGCGGTGCATTCACACCGAACGCCATAGACGCGACCAAAAAGCGCAAGACGCCCCTAGCTGGTTGCGTGCACATTCGCACCTCGAAGCGCGTCCAAAGCGAACTGGTCGCGCTTTAAAATATGTAATTTTCACGCGCGTGAAGCGGAAATGTGGGAGGAAGTAGTGCCAGACGGTATGTTTGCATTAATATTAAGATGCTCAAACAGAAAAACATTAAACATAAATATATAACATATAACTATTTACAGAGAGACAGGAATAAAAAGGACCCAGCTTAAAGTGGAAGAGCCTCAGGGAGAAGGAGGAGAAAAATAAGAACATTGTTTCTGTCCTGGAGAGCCTGCTGCCTCATCAGAAAACTACTGATTGCTAGAATGAATGGCTTTGGCTGGACCTGCCCCTTTGAACTAGGTCAGAGCATCACATCACCAGGCTCCTGATTGGTTGTCGCGGCACAACTTGACGCTGCAGTTCAGATTTTTCCAACTCGAGCGGTAGACGCGATAAGGGTGAATGCACAAAATGCACCACACAAACTGCAGCGCGTATTTTACTTCGTGCTTCAAACGCGTCAGTCGCGCTACTTGGTTGCGACCCCCAGTTGCGCTTCATCGCGCTCCTCCATTGACTTTACATGTAAACCTGAAGCTCTGGTCGCGTCTATCGCGTTCAGTATGAACGCACCGTTAGGCTGAATCAAAGCAGAGAGTGTCTTGATGCATTCTCAATCATCCAGGAAAGTAAATCTCCAAAAGTTGAATCTGTTCATCTGGACATAGCGTTTTGTGGGAGAAACGTTTCGTCACTCATCCAAGTGACTTCTTCAGTCTCAGCTGACTGCAGGTTTCCCCAAACCTTATAAACAGTACATTTGCATAATGACTGAAACCAGCCCACTGAAGGAACAATGGGCTGTGAGGTCAGTTCCTTAATCATAATTATGCAAATTCCCATGACCATTGATCAACAATCACTGACCAAAACCTACTGATCAAAGAACACTGATCAATGGCCATGAGTACCATTCACAGAGTGTTGGGGAATGGCTGCAATCACAGCATTGTAAGATGGCGAAAGATGTACCCTTAGGCCCCCTCCTCGATTCAGAGATGGTCTTTCCCTTTTCACGTAAATGGCCTCCTTGACTCCGCGCTCAAACCAGCGTTCTTCCCTGTCCAGGATGTGTACATCCTCATCGTTGAAAGAGTGTCCACTGGCCTGTAGGTGTAAATAAACTGCAGAGTCCTGGCCTGATGAGGTTGCTCTTCTGTGTTGTGCCATCCGCCGCTAGAGGTTGTTTGGTTTCCCGATGTATAAATCCTGGCAATCCTCCTGGCACTTAACAGCGTACACTATGTTACTCTGTTTGTGTCGGGGGACCCGATCCTTGGGGTGGACCAGTTTTTGGCGCAGCGTATTTTGGGGTTTAAAAGCCACAGAGACCCGGGTCTCTGTGGCCATCTTACAATGCTGTGATTGCAGCCATTCCCCAACTCTCTGTGAATGGTACTCATGGCCATTGATCAGTGTTCTTTGATCAGTGGGTTTTGGTCAGTGATTGTTGATCAATGGTCATGGGAATATGCATAATTATGATTAAGGAACTGACCTCACAGCCCATTGTTCCTTCAGTGGGCTGGTTTCAGTCATTATGCAAATGTACTGTTTATAAGGTTTGGGGAAACCTGCAGTCAGCTGAGACTGAAGAAGTCACTTGGATGAGTGACGAAACGTTTCTCCCACAAAACGCTACGTCCAGATGAACAGATTCAACTTTTGGAGACAAAGCAGAGAGTAAATTATTATACACTTTAGAATTCTTTTTGCTGGCCATGAAATGCTTGTCAGTCAATGGTCCAACTAATTTTGAGCCACTTAAAATGGAGGATTATGTATAAAAATGTTTGTAAATCCTAAACAGAATGCAATACTTTATTTAGGTCTGCACTTCAATTGCATCTTGATTGTTTGGATTAAAACCACTGTGGTGGTGTACAGAGGCTAAACGGCCAAAAATGTGTAATTGTCCAAAAACATTTGGATCTAACTATATGTTGTAAATAAATGTAACAGTAAAAAAGGAAAATACTCGTGTTTTCAAATTAGCGATCCAACTTTTTTGCCTCAAACTACTAGCACGGGTATTTGTGGGTGTTATTCATACAGTGTACTTTTGCTTTTCTTAATTCAAAATCGTGTGAAATTCTTTACTGCATACTGCTACTGGCTGTGTACCTGCTTGCATGTGTCAGCTTGGAGCTGATGACAACTGGTTATATTACTGTCAGTGTAAAAGCCTCTTCCCAACAAGTATTGATTTAATCAGTCAGAACATAATGAGAGAGGGAGAGAGATGACAAGGAAAGCATTGTACTAACTTGACAGCTGTTTGCGGTTTACTCACAGGTATAGAAAAGGTGATAAAGAAGGAAATGCAAAATACCGCTCAGCTCTTGTTGTTAAATTCCTTCTGGACCTAATAGCCTTCCTTCTGGTCACTGGTGCACTGCTGCTGTGGCGTACTTACCAGAGAAACAACAGAACTTTACTGAATTAAAATTGGCCTGTTGATAACAATAGACGGTCTAGTTTTTCGAGTCGAGATCAGTGTATATGTATTTGAGTAAATCTACCTTTCACTATCACTATGTACTGAGGAAATGTAAAACATGGTTTCTCTTTTAAAGGTTTTCTTTCTCTCTGCCTTAGGTGTGTTCCCCCCTTTCAACACGGTGCCCCCCGCTCCCTCATTCCGTACTCCGGGATTGGGACCAGTCGGTGATCAAGGTCCAGTCGGAACTGAGGAGCTGCCGGATTTATGTTGTCCTAAGTGCCAGTACCTGGCCCCAGATATGGACACACTGCAGATACATGTAATGGACTGTATACAGTAACATAAGCATTGCCCTGCACACCATGACAACAACATACATAGATATGCAGTATATATAGTCTATTTAGATTCAATGTGTCTTCTCCCAGTTCTGGGTGCCCGCTGGAAAAACATGTTTGGATAGTTGCACCTTACTCTCACTTTCTCTCTCAAACAAACAGACATCCACAAACCTGAACACAAAGTCTGGATCTTTCTGTTGAACAGTTCAGTATGCTGGAATCAAGACAGTTCACGCCAAGGCAATCTGATGACAGTTTGAACAAGTGAAAGAAAAGCAAGAAAACCAGCATGATATTTCCCTGTAGCTCTAGTGTGGATCCAGTCTTTGTTGTAGTTTTTCCGTTTCCACAATCATTATAATTATTTCTGTTCTTTTGTTTCCCCTCTTACCTTTTCCTATGCTTACTTTCCTCTGAGATGGCACTTTGATGCACATTTTCATCAGTATTTTTTAGATTCAGTGATTAGATTCACATGATCCTCTATCCCCCATTTCCTTGCTTCTTTGCTTCAATGTTGTAGTGATGACAGAGGAGCACACTACATGCTGTGAAGTAAATGTGTATACTTGTAATTGCATCAGTCCAAAAGATCAGTAATTATTAGACCTAAGATGACGATAAGTTTAGAAAAAAAGAAAAAGTGACAATCCAGAGAAGAAAACACATGATCACGTGAATAACATATTGAGCTTTTAAAAAAAAAATCAGATATGTAATGGTTGTAAATGTAGCTGTCTGCATTACCTCAGAACATGTATTATGATGTATTAGAGATGGATTTACTCTTGATGGGGAAAAAGTAACCATTCTCTGTGTTCTGTGCCTGTGTACATGACTGACTGCACCTCATGCTAAACCCAGTCCTTAACCCAACAGCCCTTTTGTGACCCTTCTTCTGTCTTAGCTTTACCTGTTGCACCTATTTATCTATCTGAATGTAAGATTTCTTCACAGTTTGTGTGGATTTTAACTAAGTATGGAAACATTTGTGGAAAAAATGCATCAAACTGTCGGAGATTTACAAAATAAATCAGTTATTCGTTTGGCTTTATATGTTTTTATATAGATATGGAATTGATGTTTCGACACTGTAACGTTTCGTTTAGTAACACTGCTCCAGAGTGGGGTTCAAACACGTATGTCATGTGACATAAATGAGGTTTTGGTACGTTTCAACTCAGTTTCGATAGGTGGCTCACGTGCTGTTTCAAGGCAGGCCAGGCGCAAGGATTCCACTTTTTTTAAGGGTGCTTTCCCAGGCTGTTGGCAAGGCTCGCTAAAACTGAGGCTCACTGAGCCCCAAAACAGCTAAACACTTGTCACAATAAACATATCGGTCTATTCTCAATATATTTTATTTTATAGCTGGATTTATTGTGTGTTTCATAACCATCACTAAGCAACTGAAACACCTTCACGAAGGTCAACAGAGAGAAAATGGTATTGTTGAAAATTTTCTGAAGGACACTACCGTCAGTGAACACTCAATGGGGGAACAGCCTTAGTGTTTTTTCTTCCTTGTTTGTACTGGTATTTCTCCAAAACACATGCTGATCAAAGTTATTGATTGTCTGGTGTAATAATTGGCGTTGATTGTAATTATGCAGAGTTTGTGGGGTTTTGTTTTTTGTTTTTTTTTTCCCCACAAAACGGCATTATGAGATTACACTGTGGAAACTGGTCTGATTGTTTCTTAACCTCGACACAATTTCGGCATAGTCACACCATTGCTTCACACGTTAGACTCGCTTTGCCTTTGTTTTGCGCCATCGTAAATGCTTTCTCGCAACTATGAAGAAACCGTTTACGACCATTTGGGCGGGAGGGTAATTAGCTTATCAAAACGTTGGCATAGTGACAATATTTCTTGCAGTTACAATTTAACTGTCATCGAACAGTTCAATTTCTAAATTAATACATACAAATGGGACCATTTAAAAAGTGCACGCAGCAGAGAATAATATTCTAATCTCTGTGGTCCTTACTGCTTGACTGCGAAACAGAGGAAGAAGCCGGAAGTATAGTCATCACCTACAAAATAAAGCGTTTCCTCTAGGTCTCATTCGATTGTAGCTCCCTCCCCCCCCCTTTTTTTCTGGTATAGTTGTAACAATAAATGTAGTATTTGGAATTTCTAAAAACTTTTTGAATGCTGTTAGACCGGCTGAGTCGCAAACGATTTTACGGTGAAAATAACACCAGGAAGTTCCATTTATGCCGTGTAACTTTTCCAAGGTCTTCCGTTTCACGTACCACTCGCCAGACACACGCTCCATTCATCCGTGCGCTTGTGTTCACCGGTGTTATACTACGCAGCTGGTATTGTGTGGGAGAAGAGGGCCACGAGCATGTCAGGCTCAACTTCCCCGCCTCCCACAGTGGAGGCTGTGGGCACTGAGGGATGTTTTCCCCCTGGATACAAACCTTTCAAACCCGAGGAGCACGGACTGGAGCGCGGGTTCCGTCTCACAAGCTTTTCGGAACTGAAGGGATGAGGCTGCAAAGTCCCGCAGGAGGCTCTGCTCAAACTCCTGGCGGGACTGGAGCCGGACCGGGCCGACGGGACCGGGAAGGCCGGAGACCAAGCTTCGGAGTTCGGCCAACAGCTACCTGGCCCGCGACTAGGTAAGGGGAAATTCGAAGTTAGTAGAGCTAGCCATTATACTCTAAAACCCAAGTTAACGTCAGTTAGCTAATGCAACTGTTGCTAACCTAGCTAGCTTGTGTTTACTAATGGCAGCTTATTTGACAGATAGAAAGCTATGGGCGGAAAACACTTTAAGATTCAAATACACACACACACACACACACACACACACTATATTGATAGCTAAAGCTACCCATATAGTGCTTAGCTTTAGCTTGCATAGTGCTTTAGCTTAGCTAAATAATTAATAATTAATACATGTAATAGATAACTAGCCAGGCAAGTACAGGACACATGTTTTGCGAGTTATCAAATTACCACACGGTAAGTATGAGTCAGCAGAAATGTCTCGGATGCTCTGAGTGCGAAGTTCGTGCAGCTAGTCCAATATTCCTGTTGTAACTGAGTTGCACACTTTCTAACTCCGTGTAACAGCAATATACGAAGTTACACTCAGTAACCCCCAAAGATTAAAACAAATTCATGTAAAGTTCAGACAGTGTCAGGCAATTCCGTGTAACAGTCCCGTAATAACTAGATTACTAAATTTGTTTAACTGCAGTTAAATACGGACTACCAAAAATAAAAAGTGGTAGTAACACAAAATAAGTCAACATTTGTTGGCTGTGCTGCGCGCTTGTCTTGTCCTCACCACTGTGGTGTGTTTACAGGTATAGGGATGGACTCAGCTGTCATTCCTCTGAGACATGGAGGACTGTCACTTGTGCAGACCACAGATTTTTTTTACCCTCTGGTGGAAGATCCATACATGATGGTGAGTTTACTAGCATGCATTTCTCTCCACTAAGCATTACTAGACAGTATATGCGCAAGGAGGGAAAGCTATGCAAACCACGTAACAGCATAACTTGCTGATAATTAGGTATCTTTGTTAAAAGTGACATTTTTTTTTCTTTTTTACAGTATTAAATGTTACACACTCCACAAAAAGTGCGACCTCAGCAAAAAGGGTTTTTTTAAATAAAGTCTTTTCCCCTTTTATAATAGCAGATATTAGTCCATAAAACCAAAAAATCAAATGCACATATTAAATTATGATTTATTTTGTCCAAAACAGTACTGCAGACTATAATATCAAGATTTAAAAAAAAAACCCACATCACAGACAATTAGACTGTGATACTGTGATAAAGCTTCCAGCTCCTTCTGTTCATTAGTTATGCCCGTTGTTTTGAGTGCCATAACTGTCATTGGCAGTTTTTGGTGAGGATTTCTCTGTCTTTGAGTGCCACCTCTATCCATGGTAGCATTGTAAAGCTAACAGTCACATGACTGTTACTCTCTCTCCATTTGTCTTACAGGGCAGGATAGCATGTGCTAATGTCCTCAGTGACCTCTACGCCATGGGCATCACAGAGTGTGACAACATGCTGATGCTGCTGAGCGTCAGCCAGAAAATGAATGAAAAGGTAGGATTTTCTGTGCTGTGTTGAGTCAGTCCCTGGTGTGATTATGAAGTGGAGGTTGTCAACAGATTTGTGTCACTGTAATTTTCATAAACAAATTAACATTGATTAAAGCTGGCATAAGCGCTTTGTTGATAGTTTATGGTCATGTGTTTATGCATGTGTGAAACAGGACCGTGAGCGGGTGATGCCGCTGATGATTCGAGGCTTTCGTGATGCAGCAGAAGAGGGAGGAACTTCAGTGACAGGTGGACAGACTGTGATCAATCCCTGGATCATTGTTGGAGGAGTAGCATCGGTCGTCTGCCAGCCTAATGAGTTCATTATGTGAGTACCTGAAACAGCTTTACTTTACTATAGTTAGATCACCTCAGTCTGCCACTGCTTCAGTACTCCTTAATTGAATTCCAGTTTTAAAAGCACCAATTTTGACATCAGTCAAGCAGATTGGTTGGTATCACATTAATGTTAATGTTTAATTGAATTGGTCAATTAGAATTTCACCTCATAGTTTATTACATTTTTACAGACCTCTTTCTGTCCTTTTGGACCTGATCTTCTCTTTCCCCAACTGTTAGTGCAGTCCTACCTCTGTAACAAGGAAATCAGGGTCATAATTAACACTGTTAACAAACCTCCAGAACCCCTGAAACTACATTTAATTAGTTTGCATTATTGTGTAATAATACTTTCTTAACATTTTGTGTTCAACTGTGTCCACAGATTTACATTTTCTTCTTGGCAGGGATGAGTATGTACAGATGCATGTGCACCATGAGTGGAGGTGCACATGCCTTCTTAATGTAATTATCAAATACCAATAATGACTGGGAATACAACAAATTTTTTATTTTTAAACTTATTCGTGACAAACAAACTTATCAATATCAGGCTTTTCTTGAGAGTCTTATATCTACATTTAGTTCAACTCCTGACATAGCTAAACCAGGTCTCTACTTAGTTCCAGATAGAGTGGCCTTCAGCTCAGTGGTACTTCAGTGTAAAACAAAGACTACTGCAGTCCAAGCAGGTGGAGTTGGAGTCTGCCTGACAGCAGGACAAGACCTGCATAACTGAACTAGCCAGGATGCCTGGGGAGGAAGAGCCACGTCCAGCTAAGCTTTCATAACAAGAGTGACGGTGTTCACTCAAATACTGGTTGTGTTTGAGCAGCTGTGAAATATGGGGGACCACACAAGTCAACTCTGTTTTTGTGGGAAGCCCTGCATTCTTATCTCTTACAGCTGCAATATTCTGGGTGTGACTAACTTTTATTGTTCATCAGCAATAAAATTCTGATGAACAATAAAAGTTCTGCTAGTGCCTTGTTAGCAGAGATGCCTGTGAAGACAAAGAAACAAAGAGCAACTTTTCATAATGCAAAACGCATTATGAAAAGTTATGATTCACAAAATGCAAAGATTTACATGTTTTACGTTTACGTTTTATTTTCCAGGCCTGATGGGGCTGTACCAGGTGACGTTTTGGTGCTGACTAAACCTTTGGGCACTCGGGTGGCTGTAAACGCTTATCTGTGGATTGATCAGGTTAGCCATTCAACTCTGTTCACAGAAATATTAAGTGCAATGTTGCCACAGGAAACCAATTGAGTTTCCTTGTCTGCATGTTTGGGATCATTGTCTTGCTGAAACATCACCCTCGTTTCATCGTCATCATCCTGGTAGATGGCAGCAGACTTTTATCACGAATGTCTCAGTACATTTTTCCATTCATCCTTCCTTCAGTGTTATATGAAGCTTGCTAGTGCCGTATGCTGTAAACAGCGCCACACTATGATATTAATTGGCACTAAGTGGCGGAATTGCTGTCTAGTTACTGGTAGATTTCAGCTGGTATCAGGAGTTCCCATGCCCTTTTGTACCTCCCTTTCGTCACATGTTCAGTACCCTGTGTCATTTCTAATTTTTACATATAACCTAGTTTATGGACATCTATGGTTTGATTTCTTTGCTTGTGTGAATTGGATGGGTGGTTGACAATATCTGGTGAGAATTGCATGTCGATACATTTGAAAAAATGTTTACAAGAAAGACAATACTTATTGGTTACTTACTGGTCACATGAGCTAAAATTGCTCCAGTGCTTTAATGAAACGCCCAAGACTGCTGACAGTGTTCGCGTCCGTGTAACAACAAAATGTTTTGTTTGCTGACAGTTCTCCTTCCTGAAAAGGTTCACAGCTGCCGTGTGTGGGTTATTGTGCATGTAGAAATGTATAGAAGCACTGGATTGCTCATGAAACAACCAACCTGGGCTTTGAAGATTAATGTTCTTGTTGCTGTTTTTGTTTTACCAGCCTGAAAAGTGGAACAAGATCAAGCTGGTCGTCACCAAAGAGGAAGTTATAGAGGCCTATCAGGAAGCTATGTTTTCCATGGCAACCCTTAACCGCACAGGTACACTACTTTGATTAAGCTCTGCAGTCATTAGTGGTCATGCAAGTGTATTATTAGTTAACTATTTAATTAAATAATGTTTAAATTACAGTTGGCAGACTTTATATCAGCTGTTATTGATTAATTTATTTTCCCTTTTCTTTCTTGTGGTTTTACTCTGGCTCATTCACATTTTGCCTCCAGCGGCAGGTCTAATGCACAAGTACCAGGCCCACGCTGCCACAGACGTGACTGGTTTCGGCTTGTTGGGTCACGCCAACAACCTGGCAAGACAGCAGCAAAACGAGGTGGCCTTCGTTATCCATAACCTTCCAATCATAGCCAAGATGGCTGCCATCAGTAAAGCCTGCGGAAACCTGTTTAACCTGCTTCAGGGCACTTCAGCTGAGACTTCCGGTATGACCGGTGACATTAAACGTGGTTATATTTGAATAAATGCAGTATTTAAAGCTAGGAACTCACATCCCTTCTCCCCCCTCTTCTCCAGGTGGGCTGCTGGTGTGTCTGCCCAGAGAGCAGGCAGCCAAGTTCTGTTCAGAGATGAAAAACCTCAGCTCTGGAGCAGGGGGTCAGGGGGCGGTGGGCGGGGCATGGATTATTGGTATCGTGGAGAAAGGCGACCGCCATGCTCGCATCATTGACAAACCCCGCATTATTGAGGTTCCACCCCGAGGAAGCCAGGCAGCAAATCAGGAAAACAGCTCCACCAGCCCTGACCCAAGCCCCAATGTGTCATAGACACTGTCACCCTCTGATACTGTTCTGGTGTGTGTGTGCGAGAGAGAATGAGTGTGTCTATGTGTGTATTAATTGTTGTTCATCCCATCTACCTTTTCTGTCAAAAAGTTGACAGTGCACAGAAGAAACCCAGTGTCATGTGATCCACTGAGAGAGGAAATGGACCACAGGCAGCATCCATCTCCAGCTTTAGAAGAAGCTGCGAAAACATGGTGTACTTCTCATGTTTCATGTTGTAACTTCAGGGCACAATGCTGTACTGCCTCTCTCACCATTATTTTTCCCTGTTGCCTTTCATATAGAAAACTTGTTTTATATGATTTATCAAAATCATAAACAGCTTCTGGAAAATTAGTTTCAGTCCTATAAAAAGGATAAATACTGAATCATACTTGCCCAAAGTAGCGAATAATGAGATGTGTGTGTGTGTGTGTGTGTGTGTGTGTGTGTGTGTGTGTGTGTGTGTGTGTGTGTGTGTGTGTGTGTGTGTGTGTGTGTGTGTGTGTGTGTGTGTGTGTGTGTGTGTGTGTGTGTGTGTGTGTGTGTGTGTGTGTGTGTGTGTGTGTGTGTGTGTGTGTGTGTGTGTGTTATGGTTGGATTCGGGTGATTTATTTTAGGATGGATGGCTAACATTAAATGTGTTAATTTGGTGACGGTTTAATGTGGAAAAGAAATGATGTGTCACTCCTGGAACCTGGCACTGCCCACACCATCCAGAGGAAGGTTTGAGCAGCTTCCTTTGGGACCCGTTGGGCTGTGCTCAGATTGTCCACCTGGATTGACAGTCGACTGACCGCCCAAGCACAAAGTCCGCCCTTCCTTGTTAATGAAGCTCTGTCTTTCAAAACCCAACCAGCAGGGCCGGGCAGAGTGGATGTTTGTCTCTGGATCAGGGATTGGACTTTCAGTGCTGGAGGTCTAGTGCTGTCTGTGTTTGTAGATCTTTTGCTCTTCACAATCAAATAAACCCATCATCAATTTAGACCAAAGTGCTGTTTGGGTCTTATGCAACTGTAGTGTAAGGCACATTTTCATTTTTACACAAAGAAACCTTCACTGAAAAGTGCTAAGAATAACATTGAAGGGGTTTGGGGCAGTCTGAAGCCTGATCTTTTGCCTCACAGGGATTAGTACATACAATGAGTTCATTATTTGAACCTTCGGTCATGTTTAATACAAGCATACACCAGTCATGTCAGGACTGTACTGCCATGTTGTTAGCATCAGTCATCCTGCTTGCTAGTATATTTGTAACATTAAGCTGCTCAGACAGCTGCTCCATCACTGCTGTTGACTTGGACATTCAGACATTGTCCAAGCTCACAAATGTTCCTCTCAAATAATATTCATTTCTAGATTAATAGCTACTCCAGCATTTTGAGATTAAGACCGTTGACCCATTTTACTTTGGGGGACTGACACACACACGTTCACTGTTTGTTTTGGTTTCTTCAGTCAAGATCATGCTAAATGGGGCATGTGCCTCATTTAGCATGATCTTGTTGTGGAAGACAAAAAAAAATCCACTGAGACCTACCTGGAGTAAATAGAGTAGTATTGATCTACTGGGTGGATCAATATATGCAAAAGCACTGCTAACGGTTTTTCAGTTAAATTCTGGATTTTGTCATCTTCAAATGGCTACATGTGCAGAATGTTATGGCGGCATACGACCTGATTTACACTGGGTTACCAAAGTGATCTGTGTAAAGATAGCTGATCCCTGTGTGTTTGCATGTAAACCTGATGCTGTCTGAGGGATTTCCATGGAAATCAGTGAGTCCCTCCCCGGACAACACAAGAATAAGTACACAGGAGTAGGTTGAATTTTGGTTAATTTTAAATCACCTTATTTGTGCCACCATTTTTGATCCTGCATAAACATCAGTGCAGGATAAAACAAGATGAAATGTTCTGGACGGAAGAGATGCATCACACGTTTTCTGTAATTTCAACCAAATCAATTTGAAGCAAAATGTAACAATATTGAGTCAAAATCATATTGTTTTCCCCATTTTTTCCATAACCAACTTTGAGCATCAGCATCATGGGATATATCAGTTTCAATAGGAAAACTTCTACAATTTAATGTTTAATGTAAAGGAACTGAACTCTTGCTGCTACTCTCCTAGCTTCTGACTTTCCACATATGCATATGGACCAACATCCATGTGCATGATTAAAAAAATTATTTTCTTTTGATTATAGCAGTCTTGTCATAATTATTTGAGTTTATTCTTATGTTATATAAAGTCTCATTATCGGCCAAGAGTAGAAAAGGACTGTATGGTCCCAGACATCCAGGCTGGTGTTGTCGCCTCTTGGCCAGGACTCCCTTGAAAAAGAGGTTCTTAATCTCAATGGGACTTTTCCTGGTTAAATAAAGGTTATATATATATCCAGGGACCTGAAAGATCATTTAGTTTAATAGTTGGTTGTTGGGTCTACAAATTTGATCTTTTTTGCTGTATGTATTTACTTTTCTGTTTTAAGCAACACTATGCTCAAAGAAAGAATGTAACAAGGGTCACTGAAAGTCAACAGTTTCTTGGGTGCCTGCAGTGGGTTAATCCAGCTCTGCTCTGGGCAGTTAAATCTATAAGACTGTACCCTATGTCGGTCTGCACACGACTAACAACCACTGTCATATGGAGTAATTGGAGTAAAGTGCAACATTTTCCACCGAAATATAAACAAAGTATCAGATCTGGGCGAGTATTGCCTTTGTCGTGCTATACTCACGCCAGCCAGCAGAGAGCAGCGTGGGATTAAACCGAGAAAAACAACGATGAAGAAGAAATGCGGATGTGTAGAGGGAGTAAATATTCTAGTCATTTTTGTTGTGTTGTTACGGATGAACTTCGTCCTTCGAAGTGCTAAACGGTAATGCTCTTAAAATTAGCAAGTTCGTGTGTTGCTGGGTTGCTGTGTCATATAAAAGGTTTGCGTTTTATCTCACCGGCTGTGTTGTCAAACCACCAACCAGAGATGCAGTTGGACCTGCTTGTTACTGACAAGCAGAATTATATTTTCTGTCTCTTAGCCACCATGCCTTATCTGGGTGGGGAGGAGACGGTCAGGGAGCTGAGAAGAGCTCTGTCCAACCCTAACGTCCAGTCAGACCCGCTGCGGTACAGGAACACCATCCTCAAAGTGATCAGGTACTCATCTCATCCCTGTGCTCAGCCACCAGGCGCTGCGGTTTGTCTGCAAGGCCGCATTCATCTGTCAAAGGGGGCCCGGGGCACACATTTGCTTTTGAGAACCTGCTTACCACCCCAACCCATCCCCCATGCAATTTAAGTTAATTGTCACTGTAAAAGCAGGTGTTAGCTAGCAGCTAACTGGAAATACGAAAGAGTGACATAATTTTTGTGGGAAATTACAATAAAGCTTTGTTGGTTCTGAAGATGACTGCTATTGTTGTAGATTTACGTACATATGTGTGCATAAGGAAATCAGCTTCATTGTAAATGTGCAGATTCCACGTTTATGAGAGATAAGAGTTTGGCAGTCTTTTATTAGACACTGACTTCTATTCAGTATTCTATTCAGAGGTTATTTATTAAAATCAGAGGTAATGCTGTGTGCTTACCTGGTGGAGAGCAGGTTGCTCATCTTTGAAACTTTCCACACATAAGGAGACATACTCAGAAGATGCTGGTTCTCTTCGGATCTAGCTTGATATGTGAACAGACATTCTCAGTAATGAAGTTTAACAAATCGAGATACAGTCCCTGCACACTTGTCTCAGTACATTCATCCAACTGCTAACGAGTCATAAGCATCTAACTGTGAATAAAAAGAAAATGAGATAATCGCAGTGAAAATCGTTGCAAATTGTTGTCAGCGTTGTTAACATTTTGATTATTTATTGTGGAAGCTCAAATTGATGAAATTCATTTTACACCCAATTGAACAGTTCCACATGTGGCTCGACTCACTATGATTCATTTTTGTGTGTTTTTTAAAGTCTCGCTCTTTGCTGTGTCTTTGAAGGAAAGAGAGCTGAAGTGTTGAAACAACAGAAAAAACAGTGAGCTGCTTAATTTAACATCCAAGATGTGCCATCGCAGAGATTAGCTGCCTACACCCACTTTTAATCGGGTTGTGTTAACAGATGCGTTAAAACTGTATTCAGTTTGTGAAACACTGGTGTAGACTACATATCACAGACAATGTGGCAAGTTAGGTAACATTAAACAAACACATAAAACTTACTAGTTATCTAGTTCTAGTTATTCAAATACAATTTGAGGATCATGAAAAATACGTTTCCCCCGAGAAACATCAAAATGGAAGGCTGTCAGGAGATGGACCCAGGAAAACAGGGCTCTTTTTTACATTGGCTTCATTGTTAAGACCCAAAGTTCCATTCGCCTTTTATATGAACAATGTTGGAAAGGAAAGTGAACATATAAGGATTAAACAGCTCCTAGGTCCTAATCGTACCCCTCAGTAGTAACATTCTGTTGTTTTGACTAATACTCCCCTTTGTTTCAATGGCTTAAGACCAGCAAGGACTAGTGACATCTCACTAACATCACTGCTGACTGGGGGCTTATCATCCTGTTTTCACTATGAAGCAGTAGATAATTTGAAGGAAAGACGTAAGCTGAAGGTTTAAAGTGAACTTATTTTTTTCCAATAATGAATGTTGATATTAAACACTAGGCAACATTAAAAAGAAAATTAAGTCACTATATGAAGATATACAGTACTGTGCAAAGTCTTGAGCCACCCCTCGTTTCTTTATATTTTGCTTTCAGGACCCAGACTTTCTTGTATGTTTTTTTTTAAACAATATTTCACAAGGTTTTTTTAAAGTGTTTCTTTAGACCTCAACTTCTTCTTTACTCATTTCCAGTCCAGTCCTTGTACCTGACTGTTTTCAGAGGGGTGTTTGTTGTTTGTTTTATACACTTATCACTAACTTATGAATGAAGCATTAAAGCATAAAAAGATGCCTAACTCAAGGGATTGTGTCTACACATAACAGACAACTTAGCAAAGACCTAATTTGTGTTTTGTATTCTTTGTATTATTTAGGCTCTTTGTTACTAGCAGCTTTGCAAAAATACATAATTTGTTCCAATATCTTCTGTTAAATTTACAGAAATGCCAACAGTAATTCAGTTTGAAAGACATGAAATAGTATTTTTGCTCTAATGAGGTTAAAACTATTAGCCTAAAACTATCTCAAAATGATGTGCAGGCTGCCCCTAAAGAAACTGAGGACAAAAGAAGAAGTGGCAGGCTTAAGAAACACTGTCTACAGCAGTTGAATGGTGTCTGAAAACATGGTGGAGGCTCTGTGGTGGTTTGGGGCTGGATTTCAGCCGGTGTGTTGGGGAGCATGCCAGAACAAGAACTGATGAAGACAGAAAAGTACTGTCAGATTTGATCTACTGTGCAAAAGCATCTGATTGTCAGTGGATCTGTTTGTCAGCATGGCAATGATTCCAAACAGAGTACCAATGCAGTAAAAACAAACCTAAAGAGAAAAACCCACAATGGTGCTCTTGCCTCCCTAGAGCCCAGACCTGAATATTATTGAAGCAGTGGGGGATCATCTTGGTAGAGAACAGAACAAAAGGCAACCAGCTTCCAAAGAAGAGCTTTGGATCTCTTTCAAGAAGCCTGCAGAAATATTCTTCTCTGCAGTCACACGTTCTTTTAAATGTCTGGGCACTGACAAAGTTTTGTTAGTAAGAAGAATATTTTTGTTAAACGTCATGTTAAAATGTTTTCCTGTGTCCTATCATTTCCATGTGTCTCTTTCCCCATTATTCCTTTTCCTCTAATCTTTCTTTCTCTATTTCAACTCTGACTGTCCCCTCTTTATTCATTCCCGCTTTTGTCTTTCTTCTTGTTTATATGTCCCCCTTCTACTTCCCCTTCCATTTCAGGACCATGTCACAAGGTGTAGATGTGTCTGGCCTGTTCAGTGAGATGGTGAAAGCCTGTGCCACAGTAGATGTAGTCCAGAAGAAATTGGTTTATGTCTTCCTGTGTTCCTATGCCACTTTAAACCCGGAGCTGTCCCTGCTGGTCATCAACAGTCTAAGGAAGGACTGCCAGGATCCAAATCCAATGGTCCGCAGTCTGGCCCTCAGGAACATGACCAACCTCAGGTGAGCTGCTGTACACAGGGACCTCAGTGTATGTTGCCACATCCACTCATGACTGGTTTTGAATGTGTCTGTGTGCCAGGTTACCCAGCCTGGTGGAGTATGTGGAGCAGCCTCTAACAGCGGGACTGAGAGACAGAGCAGCCTGCGTACGACGTGTGGCTGTACTTGGCTGGGCCAAATTGCACAACCTCCAACCTAGCTCTGAGATAGGTGGGGATTTTCTATCCTGTTGACAGTTCTTCTTCAGTTCTTCTCTTGCAAGAAAGAAGAAAGTTAATCCCATCACTATTGATGCACCAGCAGGTGTGTTTCACTTGCTGATACATGAGCGTCATGTACAGAAACCTCTTGTTGGTGATCCTTTCCAGATGCAGCGGTGGTGAATGAACTTTACAGCCTCTTGAGGGACCCGGACCCTGTGGTGATGGTGAATTGCCTCAGAGCTTTGGAGGAGATCCTGAAGGAGGAGGGGGGAGTCGCTATTAACAAACCCATTACCCACCACCTGCTCAACAGGTTGGTCCACAGTGTTTTAACTGTCAATCAGATGAAATGTGGCTACATGAAATCTGTCAAAACAAGGATGCTTTGGCATGCAGTTTATTTTAATGTTAGTGCTGAACTGCATTAGATCTTTGATTAATATTTCAGATGTGATGTTTTTAGGGGAGTGCCCCTACTGTTTTACCTGTAGGCAAAGTAGGTACCCGAAGTGGTGGATGGTGACACATCTAGAAAACTGTGAAATTTCACTAGAAGAAAAAGGATCCCATCACAGGAAGAAGTTAAAAAAAAAGGGGGGGGGGTTGAAAAAAGCCATTAATTTGTTTCTAATGTTTTTACATTCTCCTCTTCATCTGCTACTCAGTTAATGGAAAAAAGGCATTCTGTCTTCTTACTGAAATTGAATTGATTTTTCGTCTAATGAGAGCCTTAATCTGCAGGACTGTGTGTGTAGCTATCATCCAGCCTTCTACAGATAGCTAATCAAATCAGCAGAGCCAAATAGCTTCCTGTTAGACTTCTGTGTAAACCAGCATTATAGACAGGAAGAGCAGATGTGCACATAAATATATTTCTCTGCATGTTTAACTATTGTAGCGTAGGATAACGCTGGCAATGTCCAGGTGACTTTCCTCAACCGTTCATTTGTGTCAGTGACAGCAAATTTCTGCTACTGGCACTGGGGGGATGTACGAACTTGCCCAGGAACTGACCCTAAATAATCACGCTTATAAAATCACATTTTATTCCATCACCCAACATCAAGATTATATTTTGTCCTAACATAGAAACTGTACTTAAACTGATTTCTCAGTGGCGAAATGAGCTCGTAAACTATGATGAATGCACATCACATTATCAGCTTCAAACTTATACTGTGCTTTGGCTGAAAGGTAATACTCATGTGTGAGCTGAGCAGGTGTGGCTCACCTATTAAAGTCTGTCTGTCCTTTCTGTTTTTGTTTTTGTTTGTTTTTTTTGTTTGGTTTGGTTTTTTTGGGGGTTTTTTTTCCCTTTCCTTTATGGTGTTATGTGTATAAAAGGGGTATGTGTAGTTTGAAGTTTATGTAAGTTTAGCTGCTTGTTTTGTTACGCTTAGTGGATGTGTACAGTGCAATGTTCAACAGAAAAAAAAAGAAAGAAAAATGTCTGTCTCTCCTCCTAGGCTTAAGGAGTGTGACATTTGGGGTCAGTGTGAGGTGCTGAGAGTTCTTCAGCGCTACAGGCCCCAGTCAGAGGACGAGCTCTTTGACATCCTATCCCTGCTGGACTCCTTCCTTGTCAGCCCCCACCCCCCTGTCATGGCTGCCACCCTTAGCCTCTTCCTGAGCGTCTCCTCCAGCCTGCCCGCTGTCAGTCTGGCGGCCCTTGAACGAGTAAGTGGACCCCTGCTTGCGGCCTGTGGGAGTGGATCCAGAGAGATGAGGTTTGCTGCCGTCTGCCACATACAGGTCAGTGCGACTGATTTAAGCATGTGAGTGGACTGTGCAGCCAGAGCTTGCTTTAATAACAGCTTCATTTTCTCCACCAGCCTCATGAGGTTGTCGTTCTGAGCTTTTCAGAGTTCTCTTTTTTTGTTTTTTGTTTTGTTTTTTTGTTTTGTTTTTTTTTTGCCTGTCCCGTTTGGTTCTTTTGCCATCAGAATTATTGTCTAAAGGCGAAGAAAGATGCCCAATGGATTTACTTTACCAAATGGACCATCCCAGCCTTGCTGTAATGGTCTATTTGATTCACCTTTTATTGTTTATTTTATTTTATTTTTTTTTATTTTCACTTGCTAGATACGGGACAGACTTGAATGAGGAAAAGAAAAGGGAGAAAGAAAGAGGGGGAAAAAACAGCGGGGAAGAGGGACGGGGATAAAGGGCAAAAAACAAAAACCAACAAAATAAGCAGACAAAAAATACATATATCAATCACCTGGATCACCTGTTGAGAAAGAAAAAAGAAAACAAGCAGAAGAAAACGAGAGCAATAGAATAAACAACATCACGATGATATATGGGAATATAACAGTAAATACTAAATATTAAACATTATTGTGCAGCACGTAAGATCGACAGCGCACAGTGTGCTTTGAGGTAGGAGCCAAAAAGGGTGTAGTTTGTGTGTGTGAGCACCCGTGTGTACACCTGTGAGCATGGACGCGCTTGTATTTAAAAGGTTCCTTCATGTAATGATCTGGTAGAGGGTGTGGGGAGCCATAGCCCCGTCCTCCAGGGCATGAAGCAGGTATGGAGGAGATCAAAACTCCAGACATCTAGAGGCCCTCAGAACACAAGAGACCAAGGAAGACCAACAGAGGGGCAGCCGCGCCACTATCCTAGAAAGAGCTGAGGAGAGTCCCAGATGAGGGGTCACTCAGCAGCCGCGGAGCAGAAGTCAGGGGGGGTTGCAGTGACGTGCCCGTGAGCTCCGCCGGCAGCCAGCTGTGCCAGAGTGACCGAGCCCCAGGCCGAGAGGCCGAGTGCACCCCACCCCCGAAGTGGCCCAAGCGAGCCTCAGGCTCCAGGCCCCGATAAGCAGCCACCAAGGAGTGAGCCGGTGCGTGCCTGAACGCCCATCCCCGGACACAAAGAACCACCAACGCACCGATGTCTGAGGGCGTCTGCCACTGGCAGGGGAAGTGGTGGGGGGAGATAGGCCTCCGTACCTTGGAGGGCCTGAGATGTCCCCAGAGAGGTGGCGTCTGATACCCGACCTGACATATAGACACAGACAAACAGGCACACACAGACACAAACATCCATTCCCACCCTCATGCTCTCATATGCAATTACTCAACACTCAACCAACGTGGAAACAGACATAAAGAGATGCTGTGCACACAATCACACTCCCCAAGCGTACTCTAAGAACCGGGTCTAGGTACGCTTGCCGCTGGAGGGGGAAACTGCACCCAGACCCAGGTAGTGTTACCCTTTTCCCTGCGGTGGGGAGAAGCAGACCGCCCCGACTCCGCAGCAGCAGGGAGGCCCCACATTCCAGACCCCAATCGGACGGCCAACTCCTCCTCCTAGCCCCCCCGCTCCAGCAGGCCGCAGAGAACGCGGGTGTGAGAAGACTCCAAACCTCCCTCCGCCCGCTCATATGTAGTGTTGATGCATGTGTGTTCTAAGGTGCATTTAAAACCCAGGAGGGCACAGAGCTACCTGCCAGAGGGCAGCAGGTAAGCGCATAGCCCCTCCTGATAGCCCTCAATGTATACGTGTATTTAAAATTGAGAGGTGGGCAATGACGCCAGGGGTGAGGTTGTACACCCTGATGGTCTTTTGGATTCCGTGTAGCGTGCCCACCCCCAAGGTCCTATATGTATGTGTTATGAGAGTGTGAGTAATGTGAATGTCTAAGTTGTGGGATAAAATTGAGGCACAGGCAGCCAGAAAGGGACAGAGGGGGGGATGCCTCCCCTGCACCCTAGTGACACGCCTTTACCCCAAGGCCCTGCATGTGTGGGTGATTGTGGTGGAGCGGAAAGAGGGAGGCAGCTGGAGATGGGGAGGGAAGGAAGGGAGGGGCAAGTGACCCCTCCCTGGGGCCAGCTCCCCCCGCTGACCCCAGTAGGCACCCCCATACTCTGCAACCCTCCAGGGAAAGGGGGCCCAGGCCCATCCGGACCGGGGCCCAGTGCAGCGCTGCTGCACTGGCAACACCCTTCGCCAGGGCTGGGCCCCCATACACCCACCCACCCCGATCAAAGGAGCCCAGAGCAATTGATCTGATGTGTTGGCAGAGGCTGTATCAAGACTAATGTAATCTAATAGATAATTTCTATATTGGTTAGAATTAAGATTATTTTTATTTTTCCAGTTCATGAGGACTGTTTTCTTGGCTATGCATAGGGCAGTGAAAACCATATGGGCGATATTCTTTTCTGTAGTGACATTATCTAAGCTGCCCATCAAACACACTAAAGGGGAAGTTGGAATGTTACATTTCAGACACTTTGATAAGTCTTCACATATCTCGCGCCAAAACTTCTGAACTGGTGGACAGAACCAAAGAGCGTGGATATAATTGTCCGGTGAATTGGTTTGGCAGTGTGAACAGTTGTTGGTAGACGTAAAGCCCATCTTGAACATCCGATGACCTGTATAGTGCACTCTTATGTAGTATTTTGTATTGAATTAATTGAAGACTGGGATTTCTAATTAGATGAAAGGTTTTTAAGCAAATCTGAGACCAGAAGTTTTGGTCTAAATTAACTGATAAATCCGCTTCCCATTTTGCAATAGGAAGAGTGATATTGATTCATCTGTTTTAGAAAGCATTCTGTATATTTTGGATAGTAATTTGGGGGTTCTAAGAGTAAGAAACTGAACCACACTTGGTGGTGTTTGTAGTTCAACTTGACCCGGTTTAAATTTCTTTTTTCTATGGATTTAATTTGTTAATATTCTAAAAATCTTTTCTTGTTGATCCCATATTGTGTAACTAGTCTGTCAAATGGAATAAAGTCTGTTCCTTCTAATATATGTTCTAAGTATTTGATTCCTTTACCACTCCAATCTGAAAAGTTTATCATATTATTGTTTTGTAATATGTCAGGGTTCTTCCAGATAGGTGTACGTTTGCATGGGATTAATGAAGACTCCGTCAATTTTAGAAACTCCCACCATGCTGTCAGAGAAGAGCTGATGCTGATGCTTTTGAAGCATTCATGTCGTTGGATGTTTGAGCTGATAAATGGTAGATCTGAAATCTCTAGATTATTGCAAAGTGCTTGTTCTACATCTAGCCTCATCTAAGAGGGTATGTTTTAGCCATCCTGAGATAAACTGAAGCCTGTTGGCTAAGAAGTAGTGCTGAAAGTTAGGTAGTTCTAATCCTCCTTTATCCTTGGTCTTTTGTAGCGTTTTTAAGCTTATACGTGGGGGAATTTGGACATACATGAATCTAGAGATCTGATCCAATCTTGTGACGGTTTAGTTGGGATCATTGAGAATAAATAATTTATTTTTGGTAAGACCATCATTTTTATAGCAGCAACCCTTCCCATAAGTGATATGGGTAGACATTTCCACCTAGCCAGATCGCCTTCTACTTTCTTTAAAAGTGGGATATGGTTTAATTAGGTAGATCTGCAAGCTTGGGAGAAACATTAATACCTAAATATTTTATATTTCCCGATTGCAGTGGTGTAGAAGAGAAATTATGGAAGGAGCAATTAATCGGAAGGACTGTAGATTTTGACCAGTTAATTGAGTAATCTGATATTCTTGCAAAAGAGTTTATCAATTCAATCACCCCAGAGATATTGGTTTGTGAATTTTGGAGAAAAAGTAACACATCATCCGCATAAAGGCTGATTTTATGTTCCACGTTCTTGCATTTTATGCCCTTAATTACTGAATTCTGTCTAATTGCTGCTGCTAGTGGTTCAATAAAAATTGCAAACAGTGAAGGGGAGAGTGGGCATCCCTGCCTGGTGCCCCTCAGGAGACAGAATCTGGAGGATGTCTGGTCATTTGTTCTGACACAAGCTGTTGGGGAATTATATAATAATATATTTTTAACCAGTTAATGAAAGAGGATCCAAAACCAAATTTGTGTAAAGTTGCAAATAGAAATTTCCAGTTAACTCTGTCAAACGCTTTTTCTGCATCTAAAGAAAATATTGTAGTTTCGATGTTTTTACTGTATGAGTAGTCTATCAAATTAAGTAATCTACGTGTATTTGTTGATGAGCGCCTACCTTTTATGAAACCAGTTTGGTCAGGATGAATTAAGAGGGGGGTTATTTTCTCTAATCTCTTTGAGAGGGCTTTGCAGATTATTTTAAGGTCTACATTTATAAGGGCTATTGGACGATAGCTTGAGGGATATACAGGGTCTTTGCCTGGTTTTAGCAGGAGATTAATGTTTGCAGAATTCATATTTGATGGAAGTCTGCCATTTTCTTTGATTTCCAACAACGTTCTGTAAAAAACTGGTGCCAGAATCGTCCAGAATTCTTTGTAGAATTCTGCAGGAAAGCCGTCTGGACCTGGAGCCTTATTATTGGGCATACTTATCAGGGCTTCCTGGAGTTCACCTGATGTCAGTGGCGAATCCAGTGCCCTTGCTTGAGTGTCTAATAATTTTGGAAGAGTTATGTTGTCCAAAAACTGATCAATTTCCTTTTTAGATGGGTTTATTTGTGGTGAATACAACGTTTTATAGAAATCCCTGAAAATGTTGTTTATTTGTTTCGGTTCATATATTGTGTTCCCAGATGAATCTTGAACAGCACATATAGTTGTTTTTTCTTTATTTATTTTTAGCTGGTTTGCTAGAAATTGACCGGATTTATTACCATGTTCATAATTTTGTAAGCGTAGTCTTTGTACTAAGAATTTAGTTTTTTTTTTTATCAATTATCTCATTTAATTCTAGTTTTGTTTTGCATATTTTGTTCAATGTTTCCTGATCTTGGTGGGACGCGTAGGCTTCTTCTAGTGATTTGATGGTTTTTTCTAATTCCTGAATATTTTTGTTTTCTTTTTTCTTTTTATGTGATGAGAAAGAAATTATTTTACCTCTCATCACAGCTTTCCCTGCTTCCCATAGAACAGAAGCTGATGTTCTGGGAGTGTCATTATAGTCTAAATATGAAGTCCACTCTTTTTTTAAAAATACTTAATAAAGTCTTCATCTTTAAGTAGTGATGTATTAAATCTCCAGTTTTTACTTGGCGTAGTATTATTCTTGTGCATTAGTGTTAAAGATACAGGAGCATGATCGCTGACAGCTATAGGGTGAATCTCAGTGTCTGAAATGTCACTCAGCAGTGAGCTGCTGACCAAAAAATAATCCAGACGAGAGTAGGAGTGATGGACATGAGAAAAAAAGAATATTCCTTACTGGTGGGGTGAAGGGAGCGCCATGCATCGCAAAGACCAAAGTCGCTCATATACTGTTTGATTATATTTGTGGATTGCCAATTGCGCTGAGTTCCTGTTGTACTGAGCCTATCCATTTCTTCATTTAGTCCAAGGTTGAGGTCGCCTCCAAGAACAAGTGTGCCATCTAAGTGTTCAGAGAGTGCACTGAAAAAACCGTGGAAGAATGAGGGATCATCAACATTTGGACCATATATACTCACAATACATAGCTTTTTATCAAGTATGGATAGTTTAATGATTAAGAATCTGCCCTCTGGATCTATAACTGTATCGAGTACTGTGAAATTAATATTTTTATGTATTAGAATTGCTACTCCCCTTTGTCTAGAATTATAACAAGCTGAGAACACATTAGGAAACTCAGGTGTTTTAAGTTTATTCAAACATCTAAGAGGTCTGTGGGTCTCTTGTAAAAGGACAACATCTGCCTGTAGTTTTTTGAGTTGGTTAAATATTTTTAACCTCTTTTCTCTGGAGCCAGCTCCATTTATATTCCATGTAACAAACCTTAGTGCACCCATAGATGTCTGTGTATAAATAGGGGTGTATGCTGTATGTGTTGCTTAGACAGGTGGAGAGAATACATCACTTGTTCATAAATAAAGAGAGGGAGAGAGAGAAAAAATGTGTGGCGAGATGCTCCCTGAGTCTGACTATGTGTGTGCATATTTTCAGAGTTCTCACATACAGGTCCTTCTCAAAAAATTAGCATATTGTGATAAAGTTAATTATTTTCTGCAATGTACTGATAAACATTAGACTTTCATATATTTTAGATTCATGACACACAACTGAAGTAGTTCAAGCCTTTCATTGTTTTAATATTGATGATTTTGGCATACAGCTCATGAAAACCCAAAATTCCTATCTCAAAAAATTAGCATATCATGAAAAGGTTCACTAAACGAGCTATTAACCTAATCATCTGAATCAACGAATTAACTCTAAACACCTGCAAAAGATTCCTGAGGCTTTTAAAAACTCCCAGCCTGGTTCATTACTCAAAACCGCAATCATGGGTAAGACTGCCGACCTGACTGCTGTCCAGAAGGCCATCATTGACACCCTCAAGCAAGAGGGTAAGACACAGAAAGAAATTTCTGAACGGATAGGCTGTTCCCAGAGTGCTGTATCAAGGCACCGCAGTGGGAAGTCTGTGGGAAGGAAAAAGTGTGGCAGAAAACGCTGCACAACGAGAAGAGGTGACCGGACCCTGAGGAAGATTGTGGAGAAGGACCAATTCCAGACCTTGGGGGACCTGCGGAAGCAGTGGACTGAGTCTGGAGTAGAAACATCCAGAGCCACCGTGTACAGGCGTCTGCAGGAAATGGGCTACAGGTGCCGCATTCCCCAGGTCAAGCCACTTTTGAACCAGAAACAGCGGCAGAAGCGCCTGACCTGGGCTACAGAGAAGCAGCACTGGACTGTTGCTCAGTGGTCCAAAGTACTTTTTCGGATGAAAGCAACTTTTGCATGTCATTCGAAATCAAGGTGCCAGAGTCTGGAGGAAGACTGGGGAGAGGAAATGCCAAAATGCCTGAAGTCCAGTGTCAAGTACCCACAGTCAGTGATGGTCTGGGGTGCCATGTCAGCTGCTGGTGTTGGTCCACTGTGTTTTATCAAGGGCAGGGTCAATGCAGCTGGCTATCAGGAGATTTTGGAGCACTTCATGCTTCCATCTGCTGAAAAGCTTTATGGAGATGAAGATTTCATTTTTCAGCATGACCTGGCACCTGCTCACAGTGTCAAAACCACTGGTAAATGGTTTACTGACCATGGTATTACTGTGCTCAGTTGGCCTGCCAACTCTCCTGACCTGAACCCCATAGAGAATCTGTGGGATATTGTGAAGAGAAAGTTGAGAGACGCAAGACCCAACACTCTGGATGAGCTTAAGGCCGCTATCGAAGCATCCTGGGCCTCCATAACACCTCAGCAGTGCCACAGGCTGACTGCCTCCATGCCACGCCGCACTGAAGCAGTCATTTCTGCAAAAGGATTCCCGACCAAGTATTGAGTGCATAACTGAACATAATTATTTGAAGGTTGACTTTTTTTGTATTCAAAACACTTTTCTTTTATTGGTCGGATGTAATATGCTAATTTTTTGAGATAGGAATTTTGGGTTTTCATGAGCTTGTATGCCAAAATCATCAATATTAAAACAATGAAAGGCTTGAACTACTTCAGTTGTGTGTAATGAATCTAAAATATATGAAAGTCTAATCTTTATCAGTACATTGCAGAAAATAATGAACTTTATCACTATATGCTAACTTTTTGAAAAGGACTGATTTGAATATGAGGTTCCCACCATGGAGCTAGGGTTTCTGGTGACAATGTTGAGGGAAACACTTTAACCAGTAGGGCACTGTTTGTTTTCCAGCATGACCAAAAGCACACCTCCAACCTCTGTGAGGGCTGTTTGAACAGGAAACTCAGTATACAGGTCCTTCTCAAAAAATTATCGCAAAGAGACTGTTGCCATCAGACCAGAGACCAGAATGACCCTATTCATATTGTTACAACTATGGTGTAAACTGGCACTGCATAAATATAACAGAATTAAATTCAATAATGTAAGATATTATTCCTCATTCCAGAGGGCGTTCACAAGCTGCTTGGAAAATTATTAAAAATGATTAGATAAATTGCAAGTAGTGGCTACTTTGAGGAAATTAAAACCTTAACCTCCTAGGACCTGGCGTCCACATACAGTGGGATGCAAAAGTTTGGGCAACAGTGTTAATAGTCATTATTTTCCTGTGTAAATCGTTGGTTGTTACAATAAAAAATGTCAGTTAAATATATCATATAGGGGAGACACACAGTGATATTTGAGAAGTGAAATGAAGTTTATTGGATTTACAGAAAGTGTGCAATAATTGTTTAAACAAAATCAGGCAGGTGCATAAATTTGGGCACCACAAAAAAAGAAATGAAATCAATATTTAGTAGATCCGCCTTTTGCAGAAATTACAACCTCTGAATGCTTCCTGTAGGTTCCAATGAGAGTCTGGATTCTGGTTAAAGGTATTTTGGACCGTTCCTCTTTACAAAACATCTCTAGTTCATTCAGGTTTGATGGCTTCTGAGCATGGACAGCTCTCTTTAACTCACACCACAGATTTTCAATAATATTCAGGTCTGGGGACTGAGATGGCCATTCCAGAACGTTGTACTTCAGCTTCAGCTTTGTCACTGATTCCTGGACATTGGTCTCCAGAATCTGCTGATACTGAGTGGAATCCATGTGTCCCTCAACTCTGACAAGATTCCCAGTCCATGCACTGGCCACACAGCCCCACAGCATGATGGAACCACCACCATATTTCACTGTAGGTAGCAGGTGTTTGTCTTGGAATGCTGTTCTTTTTCCTCCATGCATAACGCCCCTTGTTATTCCCAAATAACTCCATTTTAATTTCATCAGTCCACAGCACCTTATTCCAGAATGAAGCTGGCTTGTCCAAATGTGCTTTAGCATACCTCAAGCGGCTCTGTTTGTGCTGTGGGCGGAGAAAAGGCTTCCTCTGCATCACTCTCGCATACAGCATCTCCTTGTGTAAAGTGTGCCGAATGGTAGAACGATGAACAGTGACTCCCATCTGCTGCAAGATGATGTTGTAGGTCTTTGGTGCTGGTCTGTGGGTTGACTCTGACTGTTCTCACCATAAGTCGCTACTGTCTATCTGAGATTTTTCTTGGTCTGCCACTTCGAGCCTTAACTTGAACTGAGCCTGTGGTCTTCCATTTTCTCAATATGTTCCTAACTGTGGAAACAGACAGCTTAAATCTCTGAGACAGCTTTCTGTATCTTTCCCATAAACCATGATGTTGAACAGTCTTTGTCTTCAGGTCATTTGAGAGTTGTTTTGAGACCCCCATGTTGCTACTCTTCAGAGAAAATTAAAAGAGGAGGGAAACTTATAATTGACCCCCTTAAATACGCTTTCTCATTATTGCATTCACCTGTGTATGTAGGTCAAGGGTCACTGAGCTTACCAAGCCAATTTGAGTTCCAATAATTAGTTCTTAAGGTTTTGGAATCAATAAAATGACAACAGTGCCCAAATTTATGCACCTGCCGGATTTTGTTTAAACAATTATTACACACTTTCTGTAAATCCAATAAACTTCATTTCACTTCTCAAATATCACTGTGTGTGTCTCCTATATGATATATTCAACTGACATTTTTTGTTGTAACAACCAACAATTTATACAGGAAAATAATGACTATTAACAAGATTCCCCAGACTGTTGCATCCCACTGTATGTGGACATCACATTTGGGTTTTCTAGACCAAAATACTAAATTTTGCTCTACAAGGGCCTGATATCCACTTACGAGGACATTAAACGAATATCCTCATATGTGGATCTTCTTTTTCTCAGAAACAAATACCAGGTAAAAAAAATAAATAAATCTGGTAATTCTTTGTTTTTACCTTCATCGGGTCCCAATATGCCCAAATATCAAAAAGAAAATGCAAGCCACGGAAGAGTTCGGGTCTTAGGAGGTTAACGCACCTGTAACTGATTCCATCTACTTTATACTTGTAGCCACAGTCAGTATTAAAATGAAGTGTAACAAATTGTACAAATTAATACGACATCTGACTGGATAACTCTGTCTTCATGGAAAAGCTTAATCACTTACCAAATCATTTGTATGTGGACGTGTCTTTTTTAGTCCCCAGAGGGAGCAGCAACAGTTCAGATTCACTGCATCTAATTCATTATTTCATTACTTTTACATTCAGATTGATTTATGTGTACATGTTGAGAAAAAAAGATATGTCTGTCTGCTTGCAGTTGTTGCTGCGCTCTGTCCCTGGCCTGCTGGGGGTGCACTACAAGCGTTTCTTCTGTGGCTATGCTGAGCCTGCCTACATCAAAGAAAGGAAGATGCAGGTGATGCCAGTTTTGCTCATCCTTTGAATTTTTCATGCTCAGTTTTCATTTTTATATGATGATGTGCTTTTTGAAACAAGAAAACTTTAGCTGTAATAATCCAAAGTTCTAATACTTATTTCGTAAACTCTAACCAATAAACATAGAACACACTTTTGTGTTGGTGGACCAACTTCTTGCTTTTTACAAAGGAAAAGGAGACTTTATGTCTTAGAAAAACATGAGATTAAATAAATGCAGACTCCAGACATTACAGATGCTGCAGAACACTGAAAGTTAACCCTTAGGTTGCCTCAATAAGTCCTGCTTGAATAGATTCTCTCACTTTCACTTAGTGGTCAACTCACACTTTGTTCAGCTATCACTCCACTCCACTATTTCCATTATCCATTCATTCATCCATTTGTTGTGCACAGAGTCAGACTGCAGCTGGCTAAACAGGGTAGTTAGAATTTCCTTTACACAGGATCATTTTCCATCCTGGGTGGCTGTAGCTCAGGAGGTAAAGCAGGATATTAATTGGAAGATTGGAGGTTTGATCCCTGGCAGCTCCAACTCTTACCCAAACGTCCCTGGGTGAGATACTAACCCCAAGTTTCTCTTTGATGCATCCATTGGTGAAATGTACTTACGTATAGCAAAAAGTGCTTGTGTGAATGAGGCAAGTTGTATAAAGGGCTATATAAGAACCACTTACCATCTCTTCCTGGGAGATCCTGACATGTTCCCAATCCAAGTGAGATGCTGAGTCTCTACATGTTCTGCATCTTATCCCAGTTGGATATGCCTGAAAACCCTCCAATTGAAGGCACCCGGGATGCTTAGTGATTAGATTCTCAAACAGCCTCAACGGGCGCTTTTCAGAGCATCCCCATCTACAAGCTCCCTCTAGTTCTCTGCTTATCTCGGTTCCTCAGGCTGCCCTACAACCCTAAAGAGGAACAACTGTATTTGAGTTCCTGTTCAAACGCAACATTTTTATCACTAATTAGTGCTCATATTCATAGGTGAGATTTTCAAGGTAGACTTGGTTGAGAGGTTTACCTTCTAGCTCATTCGCCTCCTCAGTAGCATTATACAATGCTCACCTTGTCGATGGTACAATGCCAACCTGTCCATCTCCATTTTACCCAAACTGTGAGCTAACTCCACACACCGAGAAAGTAATTCATCCTTTTGTAACAGATAGCTGGAGGGGCGGGGTTTGATCCCAACTGCCTCAAGGCTGCCAAGTTCAACAAGCACCTGAAACCCCCTTAGCATGAATTCTCTGTACAGATGTGGAAACATCTTTCAGGTGCTTTGATAAGTTTGTGTTTCCTCCTTTTGGTCAGGATGCCCCATGGCACTGCTTTTATGTATATACTTTGGCATAGACAGTAAATAAAAGATGGCCATAGCCATTCTGATATTAGCCTTTGGTTTTTTGGCCTGCATTTTGAAGCTTCACAATGTTAATGCTAATACCTAATGCTGATTTTACAGGGGCACCACTCACCAGGTCCCTGGTGAGTGGTGTCTGTACCACACAGCTGAGGGCACCAATACCACCAGCCTGGTGACCTGGTTTAGCTGCCTGTGTCAGTCTACGCCGTGCTCCTAACTTTGGACATTTTAACATCCAAAAGGATTAGCTTAATCTTGGAGCCAGCCCCAAGAATTGGATTTTTAGCTTTTTGCATTACTACCTTTTCACAAGTCCACAGTTAGTACCCGGTGTTAGCAACTGGAGGCAATCCTTTGACTGTACTATAGCTTCAGCTGCTGTGTGTTGCAGGTACTGGTAGAGCTGGTGAATGACGAGAACGTAGCAATGATACTGGATGAGCTGAAAGGATACTGCACTGATGTCAACACTGACACTGCCCAGGCTGCAATCTCAGCAATAGGTAAACATATTCACACATGTTGCTGTGTGCCAGTATTATGTAATTTGACACTCAGACTCTGTTGTGTCTACTATTGTAGTTTTTTTTTTTTTTTTACAAAACTTCTTCAGGTAGAGACTGCTGTATTAATGAGGATGTAGTGGTTAGGAGTACCAGATTGTAAATAATATGGATTTAGTAACAAATCCTGATATTCAAATGTTTTGTCTTACTCTGTTCATACTGTATTAAATGAAGGCTGGTTTATATTTATAAGCCTTCATGTTTTTGCTGTGTTCCCGAACCTGTGTGTGTGAAGTATATGTTCAAAATAAAACAATTGAATAGAAAACATTTTATCTCGCTATAAGCACCAGAGATTGGGACCAAGACCATTCCAGCTCTGTGGTTCCACTACCCAGACCCATTGTGTTGTAAACTACGAATTAAAGGATTTCTTGCTTTTCATTTCAAATTTACATTGCTGATGTTAATGTTAATCTTACACACCAGTAGACACACTCTTTCCAAATGGAGTTTCTACATTGTTACGGGTTCGAAATTGAGGATGAGAGTAAAACAATGATAGTCCAGAAAAGGTCGTTCAAACAATTGATTTTAATGAATGCACGCAGCGTGGAGAGGTGTAAACTGCAGAACAGTTGTACATCTCTGCCCAAAATACACTCTAGATTGCTTTTATAACATCAGGGTATTGTAACGCCCCTTCTTGCGCTTACAAACACATAATTTGCATGTCCAGAACATTCATGCATTTTAAGAATTAACTGCAACATAGAGGTTCCTCTTTCTGGCATCCTCTTAAGAATATGGTGATGATCTAAGGCCTTTGAGGTCACCATGGGCTGGACATCCTTACGTCACCTGTAACTAAGCAAACTCAAATACCACAAGAAGCTGAATACATTCAGGCCTTTGCTCAGCTACTATTTTACTGTAACAATATACTCAGCATATGAGTTATGATACATATATTTAACTCAATCATTTTAAAGTAGTTATAACTGCACCTGTAATAAACATGTTAATATTTGATTATGATAACCCCTATAATATAAATTATAACATAATGCCAGCAGCTTCAATAAACACTTTGATGAAATGATAATTACTGCAATGATAAGATGATGGTTATGTAAAATAATCCCTGTAATTCCACAATTCCCTCTCTTGACGTCTTCCAAAGACGTCACTACACTATTCCCAGGTCCACTACCTTCGCTCTGACCCTCTCTAGCCGCCCCTGACTCAGCAAATCCGACAACAACCTCATGTCCTCTAGGTGGTCCAGCAATAAAACACCAGCTCCCACTTGAAAACACTTCATGCTTAAGTGGTCTCTGCTCCTTTTCTGGGTCCCTCTCTAGTGGAAATCTTCTCCTGTAAGGGATAGAAAACAAACAGCCTCTCTCTGCTATACCTTACTAACTTACTGTGTTCATCTCAGGTTCCTGTCATTATTCAAAGTTGGTTCCCAATATCATATCAGGCAAAATCACAAACCCTACTGCCACGTCTGCTTTGTTAAGTTCTTCAGCTAGACTCTGTACCGGTTTGCCAATCTGTGTGTACATGCCTCTACACTTTTAATGTCTAAATGCACATCTGGATGTATGTGCACTTGTATGTCTATCTGCATCTATGAGTCAGTGGTTTGTCAGATATAAGGCGTTAATGTGAGAAATGTTTCCTGACTATTAACTCCTGATACTCAAGGAACTTTCCTGTTTGCCGAACTTCCTAGGTTTGGCCTTTTACACTTTTACTAAAGAAATTTTAACAGAGCCCAAAGAGATTTTTATTTCTCCTGTGCTTGACAGGATAAGGGAAGTTGGTTTTTTTTTTTTTTTTGTTTTGTTTTGAAATTTTTCCCTTCTGTGTGTGTGTGTGTACATAAGTAAGAATATAATAATCAACATAAGATCCCTGGTTTGCAAATGATTTTCTGCCCCCGCTGCAGGGCAACATCATGTGGTGGTGAGTCTATGTTGGCTAGTTTAATACAGATATGTAACAGTTGCTTGATTGCATGGCCCACTCAGAGTTGCACAGTTTTAATGTATGTGGAGAGTTCAATACACATTTCTTGGCTAATTATTTTCCCAATAAAAGTGAAATCAAACATTACATTTGATTTTACTTATATATTATCCTGTTCTGGGCTCTATCCATTATATTAACTTTATTTAATCTCAATACTCTTTATGTGTGTGAGCAGCGCTTTTAGTTTTATTAAACACCACCCCAGTAAAATACACACCATCCCCATGTCAGCCTGACTCTCCGCTAAAAAGCACACTTCAAAGTTTTCTATCTGGTTTTACGCCTCTTTTGGCCTCAAGCATATACATAACATGCCAAGGTTACTGTTAATGCCCGTTAGACAAGTTTCCATTATCTACAACATTTTGTTTCACCCGGCTCACCCTTACACATTTCCTGTTCACTTATTGCGTATTTATCTTTAACACCATTTACCTCAGTAGTTGCTAAGCAGAAACAAAGCAACCTGTGGTCCACCTTTACCCTGTAAAATAAACCCCTGTCATGTTTGTGTCTGTAAGCATGTTTTGCATTCATTCATTACACTCCCCGCCATTCCTGCAAGCTAGGAGCTGTAAAGTTGAAAGCTGCATCAAGTCCAGGCCTTTGGCCTGGCCTATATTTAAATCATGTGTGTTTGTAAGCGTGCGTGCAATTAACCTGCTATGTTCTCATCTTCCCTCAACATGTATCACCTGGACACTCTCACCAGTGAAGCTTAAAACCTGTTTGGACGGAACATCAACTCTAAACAAGCACAGTTACACATTGTGTATAAAATTAACTCAACCTGTAAATAGAGACATCACTGTTATGACAAACATAAAATAATACTGTACAACACGTTATTAATACAGTCATCCTAAGGCAGATTATATGATAGCAATAAAAATCTCTAAATCCCCAATCCCAACAGGTCCTGCTTTTAAATCTTTCCTGACTTTCGCTTCAAGTTCTGCTGTCTTAATACAATAATTAGGTCCTCCTCATCCCATTAAATCTGCCATATTGATTCCTTCATGTGTAAATGTCAGGTTTCGAGCATCTAAAACTTTACTCAGTCTCTGTTGTGCTAATGATGTCATAGTGAGCGCCTGCAAGTTCACATAAGCCACCACACTATGTTAGTTAGAACTTTTAGTGAGTGTTCTCTCCCTACATGTACTGTTTCCTATATTATTTTGGCCACCCCTGCTGCATGCTGTGCACATTTAGGGTGCCTTGCTTCTGTTGGACTCAACCTCATACTAACCTACATAAGTACCTGTCTTAAGAGAGACCTCTGCACAGCTCAGACGCCAGTTGCAAGAGCTCTCTAACATTAGAATCATCAGCTGTGACTTATATAGTGTTATTTCGGTACTTTATACTTCACACATTTTCAACGTTGTTTATATGGGGAGTTCCTCTTTTGTGTCTATATTTATTAATATGCCTTGTGCACTAAAGCTTCCTGTTTTTCAGTCTGGCTGAGCACTCGTTTGTGAGTATAAACTGGCCTCTACAAGCCTTCATTAGCAGATACACATTACAAATACTTCATATATACAGAGAAAAACCCAATAATCCACATTTCACTATTTTGTTCTTTGGTTCAGATTTAGATTCTGTATTGTTCTTTATTTGTTATTATTTATATTCAGATTCTTTTTTGCTAGTCTTGGTTTGTTGTTGTCTGTTTGGGAGCTGACATAGTCTCTATGAATAAACTTCTTTTGGTGGAGTAGCATCAGGAGAGAAGCTCCAGAGAGGCATATAACAAAAGAGATCTCCTTAACGTGTTGTATATTTTCAATATTTCCTTATTATTTTGTCATAAAATAAATCAAACAAATAACTTAAGCTGTGTGACGGCACCTTGCGTTTACGCCAGGCTGTGAGCTGCCCTGAATCTACACCCCCTTTTACCCCATTTACTTTCTCAATCTTAGTTTAAACTATTCCTGACCTTCTCCTTCTCTCGTCTGATCATCTCAAGTACGTCCTGTACCAAATTTGCTTCCTCTTTTCAAGCCCCACATTTAATTACAAGCTCAAACATATTTGCCCTATATTGCTGTCTCGACGTGTTTCCTGTCCACTTAACAGAGTTATTCTCAGAACTCAGAGCTGAAGTTCCCCTTTTCTAAGTCTGTATGTTCTACGAGAGAGCAAGTCGGTAAACAAGTTTATCATCACAAAGGTTACTAGGTAAAGGTCACGTAGACATTTGCTTAGTAACCCTAAAAAGCACCTTTCATGTAGCTAATCGCATATATTAACACCCCCTTTTGTGACACATCTCATGTGTTACAAACTCAAAATCCTTCACTCAAGCTTAGGAAATTAAAAGAAAAAGGTTAGTCCTATCATATTAGGCATACATGCTCCGGCCCTTCAAACCTGTATTTAAGGAATGAAATCAAATTAATCATCATGTCAAATCCTTTCTTGGCTCCATCCACAGCCTGCATCCTTGAAACGTCCTGGAAACAAAACCTGTGTGTTAACCAGAACATCACCTTTTATACTCAGTTTTCCACTTATGATCCAACCTGTGTTATAACAGAAAAGTTAAAACAGAACAATTATCAGTCATGTGTCCAACCTTAGTCCAGTCTTTTGTCAGTGTCCAGTCGGTCCAACCTATGGTCTGCCTGGTCCGTCCAGTCACCATCCATTTACACACATTCACTCACACGCATTACCATCAGGTATTGCTGACAGTGGAGACTATCTCGCAAATATTCAGTCTTCACTCCCAGCAACATCAACTCATTTATTTGTTTTACTTTGTTTTAAGAAAATAGTTCTTTCTGCTTTTAGACTGGATTGGCTCGCGGCAATCCTTTTTAGACAGAGACTTAGCCTTCTCCTCTGCCTATTGTAATCTGGAGAAGGTCACCGAGAATTTTTCAGCGCTGTTATCCACTCTTTTGCAGGCCTGCTTAGAACAAAAATGAGAAAAAGAGAGCTGATTATTAGCTCATCAAAACACAAAACAAAATCACCTGACAGGTTTTTTCTAAGTGCACTGTTATAGAAACTATGGGCCCTTTTAGACATGTCCATGTTTATCAAAACTCCCTCTATTAAAAATAAAACAACAACCTCAAAAATCTGAAACAATCTTAAATTTCACCGTTCAACACACGAAAACCTCGCCAAAAGCTACACCGTTTCAGTACACAACAATAACCCCGGTTAAGCACTTTACCATACTCAGATTCAGCCTAAGATCTTACAACAATGTGTCAACACTAATTTATAAACCTCCTAATCAAATTTGCACCTCTGAACAATCTACCCCTCCTTTAAGGCCTCAATCACACACACACAGCAAGCTCCTCTGTCCACATTCACACAAGCTCTCAAACTTTTTCCATACTCAGCCATATCTCAACAATTTAACTTGGCAAAAGAAATACTTTTTAAACCTCATGCCACTATTCAATTATTTTCATTTTCTTTCTATACTAATCACTTGTTTTGATCACTCAGTGCAAAAGCACTGCTAAGTCACCCTTTTAGACTAGTTTAATCAGTTTATTCAACATTCACACCATTCTATCACTCATACAAGTAGCAAGCCGATCTTCATTGCGTATGTTTGTGTGTGCTATTTTGCATATATGGCTTCACAGTCTCACAGACACTTTCCCATTCTCCAGTTAAAGAGTCAGTTTTCTCCGTCCCCCAATCACTAACCCAAATTTTACTTCCCACCTTAAATCACAGCCCTGCTGGTCTTCCACCACCAGTTAGGGCTTGCTGTCAGGTTCCTGGACACTGTAAACAATTCAACCAGAAACTTGCCTTAACATATCCATTCATGTTAACCTGTAGTTTCGTCCGACTCCTGGATCTGGAGAATTGGTCCAGGTCTGCTTGCCCCTAAAAATAACAAACTAAAACATTTTCCTTATTATCACGGACGTCTAAATGACCCACTTCTCTTTTTCTAGTCAAAAATACCAATTATGCCATGTATGTAAGCGTGTTCTTCCTTGCGTTATGTGGTCATGTAAATGCAGTGTAAGCTATTTTCTTCATTGCATCCTTATATATTCATTGCATTTTCATGTATTCATATTTAATTTATGCATCTTTTCACTGAGCTCTAGATTCAAACTATCTCACTTCTGATTCGTTTCAAAAATAATCTCACATGTAACAATTGGTATATGTGTGTTTTCTATTCATTAATATAATTGTCAGTTATTTTGATTATCTTTACCTTTTGTATTGTTTACCTCTTTGTTGTGATATGGTGGACATCCCTAAACTATCCCGAGTTCAGGGTTCAATTTCAATCCAATCATCTCCTATCTTCTCATGCAGTCAAACTCGTCCAGCTTCATCTCTCACTGGTCCTTTTCATTCACAGTGTCCTGTTCGGGCTTCAGAGCCCCAGCAAACACAGTCTGTTTCTTCTCTGTTTTGATCTTTCAGTATTTCCTCTTCCTTCAGTCTTATTTTCATTTGCTCTGTTTTCTTCTCCATTCATCTTTTCAGTCTTTTCTTCCTAGATTGCTCCAAGCTTGGCAAATATGACAGTCAGTGCCTTCAAGCAGACATATCACGCTGTTCTTCACCAGCATGCATGTTGCATCACGTGCTTTCTTCCATGCTGCTGGACTCATCAGTCGTTGTCAGTGTTACTGCTTTCGCCTGCACTGTCTTTTAGCTTCGTTACTTCTTCACGTCCACGATGTTCTATCGGTCTTCATCAGGAAATTGACTGTCCTTTACGTGTCTTCTCGGGTGAAGGACAAAGTGAGAGCTCAAGCTGCACAATTTCGAGCCAAAGACTGGCTTATTTTCTCCCAATTCTTTTAATCTACTTTTCTGCTGCTGAACTCAAAGTTGCAAAGTTGAAAGACGCCCACCTGTATTGACACACTAAACCATATAATTAGTATTATATTTTTTTTTTCTTAAAGGCTTCATTTGCTTCATGTGCCTAGAGTTAACTCATCTATCTCTCTGTGTTCTTTCTATACACACTCAGTTCCTTTTATGGGCATGCATTTCCTGTCCCAGACACACACATTTTAATAGCGCTCTTTCACACATCACCATTCTTTAGGTCAGTTTTGTAGCATCAGTCACACAATCATTTCTTGAGTGGGTGTACTAAGTGCATATACTTATGTGTTTTTAAACAGAAAAATAAACTCAACCTCTCATAACATCAGTCAAGGTCAAATATCTTCATAGACCCACAAGTAAGCATATTATTTCCCTAGTCAAAAGTCAAACCGTTACTCACAGTAATTTTAATCTAACAGCCTTTGTGTTTTGAAACTAAAAACAGGAAGGAACAGCGCCCAATTTAAACTGCGCATGTTGTCACTCAACAACACACACACAGAAAATGTAACTGTATATATTATCTCAAACTGAAACAAAACCCATCTAAAAATCCTAAAACATCTTACTTGACACCCCAAAACACACATCGCTACAGACATCTTTTTTAATTAAATTATCTCAAATTCAATTTCAGTTCTTAGAACCCAGATAACGGTCTTAAGTATCAACAGTTTATGTATCCTATCTCAAAACCCATAAAAGTCATACAGTCATGGCAAGAAATAAAACTTTACTTACAATATTGTAATAAACAACTCCAGCGTCTTAAATACAGGCATCAGCCATGTGTAGCAGTCTCTATAAACTTCCTATCAGTCTTACACAGTTTTACCTAGTACAGACACGTGTCAAGCAAACCCCATACTCATATTCTACAGTTATCATGAAATACTTATCATAATCAACAACAGTCACACAAATATAATAAACATAAACTGCATTTCTTCCCTTAAAGCACAGATTGAAGTCGCCCCTTAACCCTGGCTCTGCAGTCAGTCATTAGCCACTCATTAGTAAACAGGAAATGTCACTCTAAATAAGTCACAGGCATCTCATTTACATAGACACAGACACACTCTCAAAATAACCAGCCTGCTGCAGTGCCCGTGGCAGACAGAGCCTATATACAAACATAGAAATTATAACACAGAGACGTCTGATAAATTAAATAATATTTACAAGGCCTTAAATTGCACAACCTACATAATTTAGACAAAATTTGAATTAACCCTCCAAGGGACAAACTCCAAGTTTTTGATAATCAATGACCCAGTATCAGGTCCAACCTGTGTCTGGTCTAATTGCTAAAGTTCCTAAGTCAATTTAAAAGCGTCCAACGCCCAAGGTCCAACCTTTACTACCCAAATAAGTGCATAAACCGTTCCAAACGGTAAAGTGGTCCAACCACTAGCTATTTTGGAGGTTCCCAAGTTCTCCACGATCGCCAATCGGACTATCCCGTCCAACGGAAAATCCTGAGCGTCCTCAGGAAATTGGGAGCGTCACCTCCGAGAAATGCACTTCCTAGAACATCCCACAGTTCCGTTCTACATAAATTTAATTATGTTTTTAAAGACATCCTATGCAACCACCAAACCGACTTTATTGATGTCCAAGCCCAGCTTTATATTCAATTATGACTGTATTACCATACACAGTTTCCAAATTACCTATAATCCTAAATTCAGTAGTCCAACTACTTTAAATTCTCTTTCCTTAGCAGTCCAACTGCATTTAAATCCTCGTAGCAGTCCAACTGCTTTTCCTTTAATCAGTACTGTCACTTAACCTTACATTATCATTACTTCAACTTCAATTCTCATGAGATTTTCACCAAAATCAAAACAGACCTTTACCAGTAATTTTCAGTGAGTAGACTTTCAATTTTGTCAGAACCAATTCAGCACTGTTTGGAAATAATTCAACAGGTAGTGCCTTACCTTTGAATAAGCCGGCTTATGTCCACTCACTTCGACCACTGACTCGTGTCTGCCTGTTTGAGCACCTTGGACCCTCTCAGTCTCAACCTCCAACTCTCTCTACTCAACCCTCGGCCAATGCACCAAATGTTACGGGTTCGAAATTGAGGATGAGAGTAAAACAATGATAGTCCAGAAAAGGTCGTTCAAACAATTGATTTTAATGAATGCACGCAGCGTGGAGAGGTGTAAACTGCAGAACAGTTGTACATCTCTGCCCAAAATACACTCTAGATTGCTTTTATAACATCAGGGTATTGTAACGCCCCTTCTTGCGCTTACAAACACATAATTTGCATGTCCAGAACATTCATGTATTTTAAGAATTAACTGCAACATAGAGGTTCCTCTTTCTGGCATCCTCTTAAGAATATGGTGATGATCTAAGGCCTTTGAGGTCACCATGGGCTGGACATCCTTACGTCACCTGTAACTAAGCAAACTCAAATACCACAAGAAGCTGAATACATTCAGGCCTTTGCTCAGCTACTATTTTACTGTAACAATATACTCAGCATATGAGTTATGATACATATATTTAACTCAATCATTTTAAAGTAGTTATAACTGCACCTGTAATAAACATGTTAATATTTGATTATGATAACCCCTATAATATAAATTATAACATAATGCCAGCAGCTTCAATAAACACTTTGATGAAATGATAATTACTGCAATGATAAGATGATGGTTATGTAAAATAATCCCTGTAATTCCACAACATTCATATGTTTTCAGCCTTCCTAAAATGCAAAATGTTAGCCCATTTGTCTGACAACAAGTAAATAATGATAAGCAAAAAACAACACATCCCTTTTATTAAGGATAAGAATCCTTAATATGCTGCATTTTCTGGGTAGAACATGTTCAGGTTCTAAAAACTCATTATCCATGTGTTTGATCAATCACTCTAACGCCCTGTGTTTGCCTTTATTGTATGCAGGTCGTATTGGACGCAGCTACAGCGACAGATGTCTACAGATCCTCACTGGGCTGCTTGGACTCAAACAGGATCACATCACTTCTGGTAAAAACATCAGTTCCACAACCCCCGACATACAGTACAGTATACACACAAACAGCTTCATGCTCTCAGAGCTGGTTTTTTACTCTTCCACCACACTTTTTGTCTCTCTACTCTCCTGCTACCCTTCTCAGCGGTGGTGCAGACAATGCGTGACCTGGTCTGGGTGTGTCCCCAGTGTAGCGACACTGTGTGCCTTGCACTGGAAGGCTGCGAGGAAACACTGCAGGATATCCAGGTTAGATCCTGCCATACCTATATACTGGGCAAGAAAAAACAATATCATGCCATAAATGAATATGTACTGTAGGCATCCTGTTTTGAAAATATGAATTGGTAAAAGTATTATCAGAAATATACTTAACAAAAACTTTTTTTATTCTACAGGGCATTATCATGGTATTTTATTTTATATGCTGAAATTTAAATTTACTTTCATAATTCTTTTTTTTTTTTTTTTAGCGCAAAAAAAACCCCATCCATTTATTTTCACTTAAACAAGCAGCTGTTTTTTATATGCATTAAAGCTATATAAAAATTTAACAGTGCAAATGCAAATTCCTTGCTGAAAGTTTAACCAAAAGGCATTTCCAGTAGAAATGGGCTGACATATCCTGAGGATAACCATGTATAATATCCACTGAAGTTAAAAAGAGGTGCTTTGCAACATTAAACTGCAGTGTGCCAAATAAAAAAGTCAAATACGTATTTTTCGGACCATAAGGTGCACGGGATTATAAGGCACATTGAGCAAAACAAAGCAGTCAGATAAGTCCAACTTTATTCAACTCATTCTTCTTCTTTTTTTTTTTTTTTTTTTTTTTTTTTTTTTAAACCTGTCCCGTTTGGTTCTTTTGCCATCAGAATTATTGTCTAAAGGCGAAGAAAGATGCCCAACGGATTTACTTTACCAAATGGACCATCCCAGCCTTGCCGTAATGGTCCATTTGATTCACCTTTTATTGTTTATTTTATTTTGACTTGCTGAATACGGGACAGACTTGACTGGTGGAAAGAAAGGGGAGAAAGAAAGAGGGAAAGAAAAACAGCTGAGAAGAGGGACGGGGGAGAAGGGCAAAAACCAAAAACCAACAGAATAAGCAGACAAAAAATACATATATCGATCACCTGGATCACCTGTTGAGAAAAAAAAAAGAAAGCAAGCAGAAGAAAAGCGAGAGTAATAAACAACATCACAATGATATATGGGAATATGACAGTAAATACTAAATATTAAACATTATTGTGCAGCACGTAGGATCGACAGCGCACAGTGTGCTTTGAGGTAGGAGCCAAAAAGGGTGTAGTTTGTGTGTGTGATCACCCGTGTGTGCACCTGTGAGCATGAACGCGCTTGTTTTTAAAAGGTTCCTTCATGTAATGATCTGCTAGAGGGTGTGGGGGGCCACTGCCCCGTCCTCCAGGGCATGAAGCAGGTATGGAGGAGATCAAAACTCCAGACATCCAGAGGCCCCCAGAACACAAGAGACCAAGGAAGACCAACAGAGGGGCAGCCGCGCCACTATCCCAGAAAGAGCTGAGGAGAGTCCCAGATGAGGGGTCACTCAGCAGCCGCGGAGCAGAAGTCAGGGGGGGTTGCAGTGACGTGCCCGTGAGCTCCGCCGGCAGCCAGCTGTGCCAGAGTGACCGAGCCCCAGGCCGAGAGGCCGAGTGCACCCCACCCCCGAAGTGGCCCAAGCGAGCCTCAGGCTCCAGGCCCCGATAAGCAGCCACCAAGGAGTGAGCCGGTGCGTGCCTGAACGCCCATCCCCGGACACAAAGAACCACCAACGCACCGATGACTTTCATAATTCTGCAAGGTTATTTCAGTCTGTTATAATGATACATTTCAGTTGGTGAACATAATCCCAAGCATCCATTAATAATTTATTACATTTTTTGGATCCTCTTATATAGGGTATAGAGCAATGTGCAAAGTTCATGAGCCACTGTTAATCATTTCATATTTTGGTAGAAAACAGCAAACTAACTTAAGCTCTTTATTAAAACGTGCAAACAAACACAGAAATATAGTAAATAAGGCAAAAACGGGGTTTGTACAATTCTAAGGAGCCTGAAAGTCAATATTTGGTGTAACCACCTTTATTCTTCAACACGAGTCTTCAGGAATAGTTCTCCAGGCTTCTTGAAGAACATTTAAAGCTCTTTGATGTTGGCTGTTCTCTACTTCAGTAATGTCAAGGTCTGGGCTCTGGGGAGACCCAGACCTCTGTTTTTCTATTCAGGTATGTTTTTTGCTGCACTGGCAGTGTGTTTGGGATCACTGTCATGCTGAAAAATGAATCTGTTGCCAATCAGATGCTATTACACGATGGCATTAAATCTGAAAGTACTCTGTTCTTCATAAGTCCATTGGTTCTACTTATGTCTTGACTTTCAGATACTGTTCATCTGTCGTAGCTAGTTTTTAGGCCAACAACTTCACGCCTCTCGCCCTATGACAGCTGGGATAGGCTCCAGTGCCCCCCGCGACCCTGAAAAGGATAAGCGGAAGTGGATGGATGGATGGATGGATGGAACTTCTTTATTCGTTTCATATAATTTTATGCTAATCAAGCTATCTTATCTTTAAACACAATTTATGAAACATAGTTTAAACTGAAGAAATGGGAACAAATTACGTGGTTTTCTGGTCAGTGATTGCCTCCAAAGTATTTGAATTGGGGCCAGGTTTCTTTTCATGCTAAGTGCGGGTGAAATTACCAGATTCCTCCATTAAAGTAGATATATCTTACTGACTTCCTATTTTTATTCTGCAGCTCTATTTTCTGATAGTTGTATATGATTCACTAATCCTTGTTAGCAGGGCAGTGTTTTACCACTAAGTTCATTTGTCTGAAATAAGCTGTTTCACCTCTCCTTCCCCCTGAAAACCTGCTTTTCTTTTCATTACCTGTCCCATGTGGTTAATGTCAGAACCATGTAGCTGAGATGATCAGATTAAAAATATCTGCTCTCACTGCGCTGCTTTCGGCTGCTCTCTTATTCACACTGATGTGTAGAAAAAAATCCCAGAAACTGTGTTTTAGACCGCTGAAATATCCAGGGGTGACAAATGAAGTGAGAAAGTCGCCATAGGCTCCCATGTTATAATGGCAAACTTGGCAGTATTCCACAGCAGGCCAGTACTTGAACTTTTTTGGCCTCTGTATAGTTTCCCCCATTATAACGACTGTACGCATTCTTTTGGAGTTGGGGGCGTAATAAATGCATGAAATAGAAATGCACATACATTTCAGAACTGTACTTTGGAGTAGAACTGACTTTTGAGGAGATAAAAACAAGCTTGGGACTGGGTAATTATACTACCAATCATTTCTTGGTAGTGATATAGGATGACAGTGAAACCGCTTCTGTTTGACTAGACTTAGCATTATGTTTGCAGATACATGATCACCCTGATAAAGCTTCGCAGTAATCAAACAAAAAATAAAAAGCCTCATTATACCATGCTATCAGTCATGGTTGTACTTGACACTCTGTTGTTTGGAGTAGGCTGACTGAACTGAAGAACTGAGGCCACCAGAAATTTGAGAACTTGAACAGCAGAGAAATTTATAATGTTATGTAATGTTGGCAGCAAATGTGAGAAGGCATAAATTCTTATGATTATTTGAAACTGTCAGCAATGAGAATATAAAGCCAATTCCAAAGAATCTGAGACAATGTGCAAAATGTAAATTAGAAAAAACAGAAATCGATGATTTGCAAATGTCAAACTCATGTTTTATTCACAATATATGATTGTTTAAGCTCAATACTGATGTTTGGTGACAAGTCATAAACTAATTTCTAACACTTATGTTACTTACATGTTCACTCAGTTACACTCTGCCTTACTATTTTGATCAGTAGTTGTTTGTGGCATACTAAGTCTGCATTGTCAATAGCAAGCTTGCAAAGTACCCTGTGTTGGGCAAACTATGTATGCAGTATCAAAACTCATAATATGGTTGAAAGGCATTTCAGTCGTGACATTTATACTGACCGTTTCATTTATTGGTCAATGTTAAAAGCCAACACTGATAGCTAATAGCTAATATAGGTGGATAATATTGGCCCACTGATAAATCGGTCAGTTTCTGTTTGCACACATTGAAAACACTAATCGGGATTGATTCCAGCAGTCCCATTTGTCTTCAGATACTTGTTCCACAGTAACGGATCTAAATATTCCACTGCCTCCTTCACTAGGGCAGGCAGGCCTTGCTCTGGTTGCTGGGTGTGTATGGGGAGCGAATTTCCAGTGCCCCCTACACTTTGGAAGTGCTCATCGATGGAGTGAGAAGCGAGGCTTCTCTGGGAATCAAGATGGAGCTGCTGACAGCCACCATGAGACTCTTCCTGTGTCGGCCTGCTGAGACACAAGACATGCTGGGAAGACTGCTGCACTACTGCATAGGTTTGTGTTTATGTGTGTGTACACGTGTATGTATACAGACAGATCATGATAAAAATGGATCATTTTTGATACCCTTGTGTTTTCCAGAGGAGACGACAGACATGTGCATGCGTGATCAGGCTCTTCTCTACTATCGCCTGCTTCATTGTGGGATAGAAGAGACACGCAAGGTCCTTCAAGGTCGGAGGTCAGACCCCTCTCTGGGTGTTCTGATTGGGCGTCCCGCCAAGCCTGTCAGCCAGTGGGCACGCTGTTTTAACACGTTGGAGCCTCTGAGCCAGGGTGCTGTAGAGGCCGAGTCAGCCAGCAGGGGAAGCCCCGAACACATGACCTATAACCCCAAGCCGAACGCCGACCTATCAGACACACTGAGCTGTAGTCACATTCAGGAGATTCATTCAGGTGAGTCATGACACTGAAATCCTTCTGTTTTGTATTTAATCAGTGGCAAGCCTTCAAAAATCAGATTTTCTCTGTTGCTGTGCACAGTGCAAATGTTTTCTACATTTAAAATGAATGCCTGTTCTAAAAAAAATCAAAAAAATCCATGGGAGTCTTAAAAACAAAACTATTAAAATTACTTCCTTATAATGTTCATGCTAATTCACCATTAGGAAGACATTGGCTGACATAGACCAGCATATTTAAACCAGAGAATTTGCTTATACAAATTTTTTCTGTTCAAATATTCCCTTCAGTTGAGTTTCCTGTGTCACCTCTTGCATAGAAAATAGGATTTAAAAATGCTAACAACTTATAATGAAGTTGGGTTTCTTTTATGAAGGGGCAGGTAATAATGATGAAGTTTTTCTGAGGTTTAATAATGACTCTGAAATGTTTTGTCTTAATTTTTCTTTTTCTTTTAAGATTACACTTAATGGGTCCTCTACATTTTTAAATCCAGCTCTGTTTGTTTGGTGTTTGTGTGCCTGCTTTAGATCTACATAGTAAAGGACACGATTACTTCACTCAGGTGAAGCAGTGTGGGTTGTAGGAGCCGCAAAGACTTCCTTGTACACATCATAAATTGTTTAGCAAACCTGACTTGCCTCCTAGCAGATAATTCCAAATCATCTTTTCACCGCTGGACATTTGGGACAACCCTCAAATAAACAAGGCTAAGCTCTGTAAAACTTAACATTTTAGTCCTAAAGAATTGCCATGATTAGGTCCTTAAGATTCATCCACCAGGAACGTGGATATTTATAGTTATATATAAGATTTGTGCCTATCCAGCTGACAGGTATTCCATTCACAGAAGCACACTGTTAGCATGGCTGAAAGCGTCTGGACTCTGCGGGATGGGGTTACAAAAACAAAGCAGATGAAAATTGTTTGCTTGTGTTATCTTTGCGGAGCAACAAGAACTCCCTTTTGAGGGTAAGAGGAGTCGTATCAACCATTCAGCACGCCCACTATGAAGTTGATGTTGGAGGAAGGCCAATAAAGCCAAGCATACACTGTTCAGATTTTCTGTACTTTTAAATTTGTCGCCTGTGACAATTTTTAGCACCAGGATGAGTTTCTGCCTAATTAAATGTTTGAAATGAGTCAGGGGCTAATACTTTGTCCAAATTAGTGAAGTGTAGTTCTTGGAAGGTTGGTTGGTTTCTGGCTTGTCAGGAATGTTGTTCTGGATGATCTCTTTCAAACTCCCATATGTTTGTTTTACTGCGGGGCAGTGTTTTTACATGTTGTGGCTAAAACATTCTTCTCCCCACTGCTGGAAAATAAATCTTACCTTTATAGAAGCCTTGGCTTCTGTATGGCCCCCTGCAGATTCTCAACCACACAACTTTCCATTTATGATTCTTCACTTTGTTTCGTTTAAATCGTTCTAATTAAAATTTTCTCTAAACAAATCTGACAGGATTTTCCACACCTGTGTTTGTGATTTTGTGGGTTTCATGTTTTACTGTCAAAGTTGAGGACATTCCTCCTTATGCTGTTCCACGGTATTTAATATGTAAAAATGTGAGGGCAGAGTGGGGAACAGTTTGAGGCCATCTATGATGTCATGGTTGGGGAAGAGGTGCACTAAACCAGTAGAAGAATATTCTCTCACTAACAAGGGAAACATTCAAACACCGTGACAAGCTTGTGAACCCATTCAACCACAATCAAGCCACACATATTCGTCTAAGTTCACATTTTGATCACAGGAAAGTCGAGCTCATAGCCATAGCCACTGGGTGTGGGAGTATAACTTTACTTATTGCATTAGTCAAGGTTAGTGACTCTGTATGATCATAAGCGCTTTCATTCAGAGGGTTTAACTTAGTTTTATATCTAGATGTATATATCCACACACACACACACGTATGTTGCCATTGTTTGGTAAATTTTGCTGTGCGGGCTAACTTTGAGTGAAATTCTTGGGTGTTTGTTGGCTTAGCTAATTCACTTTATGGCTAACTGTATAGTGTTGGCATCTCCTGCCTTTACATTTTTCTTCTTTTTAAATGTTATTTTTATTTTTATTTTTTCCTGAATAAGGTGTGCTTTTCAAAGCAAAGTCCACAACAGCTCAATGACAGAAGCATCATAAAAAGATTTTACGACACAGCAGCAGTGTTGTTTTTATATTGAAGAGTGCAGGTATACATAAAAGCATTGTATGTGATGTACTAAAGCAGGGGTCTCCAACTCCAGGCCTCGAGGGGCGGTGTCCTGCAGGTTTTAGATCTCACCCTGGGTCTACACACCTGAATCAAATGATTAGTTCATTACCAGGCCTCTGGAGGACTGCAAGACATGTTGTGGAGGTAATTTAGCCATTTGAATCAGCTGTGATGGATCAAGGACACATCTAAAAACTGCAGGACACCGCCCCTCGAGGCGTGGAGTTGGGGACCCCTGTACTAAAGGTTTTTTTTTTTTTTAAAAAGAGAGAGGCTTTATCTAGTAACTGTGACTTGCGATCTCATTATTTATTATGAGACATTATCACTGGCTGTGACAAAGTGGTTAGGCATGAACTCATTTACCACTTGTCCCTTAACCATATTGATAATTTATTTCCTTATTATTTTACAGTCAGCCATAATACTTCATTTTAGACATTGCTGGTGTAACTTTGCTTAACACACTATCCCGGGTTTGTTTGTGGTAGCAGTAGTTGCATCATTACATCCATGCATATGTTTTTTAAAGCAAACACTGCTAACTAGTGATGGCCCGCGTGAAGCTGACGCTCCGGAGCGTGTGTCGAAAAAACCAACACACTGGTTCAGAAGCACTGTGTCGAGGCTTGCTTCGTTTGGCAAAAGTCACGTGAGCAGTGACGTCCGAAGCTTCATTACGCACGTAACTGCTTCGGTACCTGATTCAAATGGATATGAGGAAGTGAATCATTCACGGGATTTGTGGAGTGTGTTGATGGTGACAGATAGCTAAGAGGTGATCATTCCACTATATATATATATATATACGTATATATATGTATATATATATATATATATATATATATATATATATATATATATATATACGTGTGTATATATATATATATATATATATATATATATATATATATATATATATATATATATATATATATATATATATATATATATATATATATATATATATATATATATATATATATATATATATATATATATATATATATATATATATATATATATATATATATATATATATATATATATATATATATATATATATATATATATATATATATATATATATATATATATGTGTTGAGTTGATTTTGCTCAATTCATTTTATCTGCAGAAGTGAAAAACTTGAAATGTCCAAAATCATCTTTTCATAATGTAAATATCATTACAGCATATGACTTTAGAAATACTTCCATGTGAATTAAAGCTAATAAAGACTAAAAAAATGTATTTCACATTATACGTAAATTACATTGCTACACATTTTAGAAAATCATTTTGTTTATTGTTTTAGGTGATAGTCTGCAGGACCCATAAGACCGCATACCTGCATATCTACCAACTTGCAGTGTAGTTTCTGCACTCCACAGCCTCTTCTGTTCCATGCGAGAGGATTTTCTCTTGGGCAGGAGAAATTATTTCTAAGAAAAGAAACAGACTCGGCCAGCGCACAGTAAAACTAATCCTCTTTTTAAATGAAAATAACAAAAGGGCTACCTTAGATAGATCATGTTTTTACTTTGCAAGTTCATGGTTAGGGGTGGGTTTTGATTATCGTTTTTCTGATTACAATCCATTCTAAATTGAATAAAGTGATATTGATTCATTAAAATCCTGAGTCGATTTGTAAATTAAACGTTATTTTGCCTGAAACGCCAGCATCTCAGGTTAAACCTCACAAAATTTCGTCAAACACCAAACAGCTAAAACATACAAACGTAAACACAGAGCGCGGACACCGACGCGTCAGAAACAAATTTTGATGTGTCGGCGGGTCCGCACTGTGTTTGTTTTTTTTCGCTGGCTTCTGAAGCTGTAGGTTTCATAACTCTCCGTTTACATCTCTAATTAAGTCACACAAGTGTCAGCTTTCTTTTAATAGATACAAAAATATGGATATATACTGATAAATGATCAGAATTGTAATATTTCTGACTGTCTGAGGCAAAACTTTCCAGATTCCAATCAAATTGAATCGGATCCTGTATCGAATCAAAATGATTCTACACATCAGTGACGATACCCAGCCGTACTCAGCCCCCTAAGCATTTTCCCTTTCCAGTTCACAATCAATGCTACCCCTAGGTCAAAAATATTTATAGGACAATTGGCGTAATCTAATATTTTGTATGAACATACCTGTCCAGCTGTCCAGTGATTAAATGCGCAAGTAGATGGAGGCAGGACTTCACAGCAGGAGCATACTCCAGTGTGCTGTACATTATCATATGTATATTATATATATTGCTCACTTATTGTATTTACCAACATCAAGGAGTCATAAGCAAAGAAAGGCCACACCATGGTGCATGTTTACATAAGGAAAGTTTATTGATCAAGATGTATTAAGCAAATAAGCATTACAAATTTTTCAGCCCCCAATCGAAAAAAAAATTACATGTTCAAAAAGCAACGCAACGGTGGCCCAATATCAGAGAGAACTCCACTCTGTGGAGTGAGCAGTGATAATTAAGCAGTCCGTTTTATTTTGCAGATTCAAGCTCCTCTTCATAATTTTCGCCACCAGATGTCACCGGAGAGGACTGTGTTGAAAAGCTTCGAGTAATGAACCGTTTTTCAATACAAGCTTCAGTGCTTCAGAAAGCTTCATTTGGCCATCACTACTGCTAACTGTCAGGTCATTTGAATTTTCTTCTGTTCACAGGCAGATGGTCTACTAAATTATGTTTCTTTATGTTGCTTTGGTTATACTTACCATGTTTGTCCATTTATTCAGTTCCTATATCTGAACCAGGTGTGTGGGAAGGGCTGCCCCAGTACTTCCTGTTTATATAGGGTCATGAGGTCATTGACTGCATCACTGGGTGTAACCAAATGAAGGGCTTTTCATTTTGTATAGTATTGTTTATTTTCTTTAAAGTAGCCTTTTGAGTTGTATTGTATGGGGTGTTTTACTTCTCAGACCATTTAGCTGAGTAAACGAGTTTGTCAATTTCATGCATAATCTTATTCCTGTTCTTTGTTTAGAATTGTATTGTTTGGTCTGACCTATTTTTTCCAATGGTAGAGACTAATGAGGTTCAGGTGTGTGTGAAGTCCTCTATAAAGCAAGTGGGATTTTTCTCTACCAGGTTGGTTGGTTTTATGGTAGAAGGCAGATTCCAAAAATAAAGTATACTTAAAAGAAACTTAAATAGTATGCTCATGCTGTTTACTTATCACTTTCAATTCAGTTTTATTTATATAGCGCCAAATCACAACAGCAGTCGCCTCAAAGCGCTTTATATTGCACAGTAGATCGTACAATAATACATAAAGAGAAAAACCCAACAATCATATGACCCCCTATGAGCAAGCACTTTGGTGACAGTGGGAAGGAAAAACTCCCTTTTAACAGGAAGAAACCTCCGGCAGAACCAGGCTCAGGGAGGGGCAGGGCCATCTGCTGTGACCGTTTGGGGTGAGAGAAGGAAGACAGGATAAAGACATGCTGTGGAAGAGAGACAGAGATTAATAACAGGTATGATTCAATGCAGAGAGGTCTATTAACACATAGTGAGTGAGAAAGGTGACTGGAAAGGAAAAACTCAATGCATCATGGGAATCCCCCGGCAGCCTACGTCTATTGCAGCACAACTAAGGGAGGATTCAGGGTCACCTGGTCCAGCCCTAACTATATGCTTTAGCAAAAAGGAAAGTTTTAAGCCTAATCTTAAAAGTAGAGATAGTGTCTGTCTCCCGAATCCAAACTGGAAGCTGGTTCCACAGAAGAGGGGCCTGAAAACTGAAGACTCTGCCTCCCATTCTACTTTTAAATACTCTAGGAACAACAAGTAGGCCTGCAGTGCGAGAGCGAAGTGCTCTAATAGGGTGATATGGTACTACAAGGTTATTAAGATAAGATGGAGCCTGATTATTTAAGACCTTGTATGTGAGGAGCAGGATTTTGAATTCAATTCTGGATTTAACAGGAAGCCAATGAAGGGAAGCCAATACTGGAGAAATATGCTCTCTTTTTCTAGTCCCTGTCAGTACTCTTGCTGCAGCATTTTGGATTAACTGACGGCTTTTCAGGGAAGTTTTAGGACATCCTGATAATAATGAATTACAGTAGTCCAGCCTGGAAGTAATAAATGCATGAACTAGTTTTTCAGCATTACTCTGAGACAGGATATTTCTAATTTTAGAGATGTTGCACAAATGGAAGAAAGCAGTCCTACATATTTGTTTAATATGTGCATTGAAGGACATATCCTGGTCAAAAATGACTCCAAGGTTCCTCACAGTGTTACGACTTCCTGTCCTCTACTATGAGGTTTGTCCAGACTGCTTTTAGTTGGGGATTTTAACATGCATGTTGATGATGACTCCGACCTCTTTGCCAGAGGTTTTATCAACATTATGGATTCTTTTCATTTTACCCAGCATGTGTCAGGCCCCACACATAACAAAGGACACACACTGGACCTTGTTTTTACTTTGGGTTTGAATATTGATTCTATTTGTTCTGAGGACATTTTTATCTCTGATCATCACTGTATTCTTTTTAACATGTCTTTTCATGAGCCGTTGTCTCCTGTTCACCGGACAATTATCTCGCGCATCATAAATTCCTCCACAGCGGAGAATTTTTCGGATGCTTTTAATTTAACTCTATCCCCGCAAAACGGCGTTGATTTCTTAACAGATCTATTTAATAACCATTGTTTTTCGATTTTAGATGAAATCTGTCTGGTTAAAATGAGACCAGTTTCTGTTTCCAAATCCTTACCCTGGCTAAATGACAACATCTGCTCCATAAAACGTGACTGTCGTAAAGCTGAGCGCTCATGGAGGAAAACTCATTTAAATGTTCATCTCCTTTATTTAAAGGATCTTTTAGCCTCTTTTAACAATGCAATTAGAGATGCGAGGGCTGCTTACTTTTCTCATCTGGTTGCAAAGAGCAAAGGTAATCCTAAAGTGTTATTTGACACTATTACTGATATTATTACTCCTGCTCCACCTGCTGCCATTATTTCTTCTAATGAAGACTGTGAAACATTTCTTTCTTTCTTTCTGGAAAAATTTGGTAATGTAAGGAAAAAATTGTCCCCATCAGCATCTGCATTGTCAGTTCCTACGCCAGCTCGGCCTGTCATTTTAGAAAGCTTTTTACCCGTCTCACTGTCAGAGCTGGAAAAAGTAGTTAATGCAACAAAAGCATCATCATGTTCACTCGACATTATACCCACATCGTTATTCAAAAATGTCTTTCACTCTATTGGTCCCTGTGTGCTCACCATAGTTAACACCTCACTGGGATCTGGTAAAGTCCCTGCTTATTTTAAAACTGCTGTTATACACCCCCTGTTAAAAAAGCCTATGCTGGACCCATCTCTCACTAGCAATTACAGACCAATCTCAAAAATACCGTTAATTGCTAAGATATTAGAGAAGGTTGTGGCTAAGCAGCTTACAGCAGTTTTAGACAAACATAATCTCTTTGACAAATTTCAGTCTGGCTTTCGTAGAGCTCATTCTACTGAAACAGCCCTTCTTAGAGTTTCCAGTGACATTCTGATGCAAAACGATGCGGGAAAGTGTTCTGTACTCCTAATGTTGGACCTCACGTCAGCCTTTGACACCGTTGACCATTACATGTTGCTTGAAAGGCTGAAATACTGGGTTGGTGTATCTGGGTCTGCCTTAGAGTGGTTCTCCTCGTATCTCTATGAACTATACTTTTCTGTGGCAGTCTCTAAGTTCAGGTCATCTTCTACGTCACTGTCCTATGGTGTGCCACAAGGTTCTGTGCTGGGGCCTTTATTGTTTTTAATATATTTACTTCCTCTCCAGCATGTTTTGAGCCCTTTTGAGGACATTCGCTACCACTGCTATGCAGACGACATCCAGCTATATATGTCTTTTAAACCAGAAGATGTTTCTAAGCTGCAGATTCTAAATGTGTGCTTAGAAACCATCAAAGGTTGGATGGCTGACAACTTCCTCCAACTTAATGAAGAAAAGACTGAAGTCCTTGTATGTGCTCCAGACAGACATGTACCTAACATAATGAATGCTCTTGGTCCTCTTTCAACATTTGTGAAATCGTCTATCAGGAACCTAGGAGTAACCTTTGATTCTGCTCTTACCCTGGATGTTCACGTCAAATCTCTGGTTCAGTCCTGCTTCTATCATTTAAGAAACATTTCTAAACTGAGCCCCATAGTATCTTATACTGAACTGGAGATTGTTATTCATGCATTCATTTCATCACGATTGGACTACTGTAATTCACTGTTTACATGTCTAAACAAAAACTCCCTGGAGCGCCTGCAGATTGTCCAAAATGCTGCAGCAAGGCTTCTGACAAGAACATCTAAGTACTCTCATGTGACACCGTTACTTAGACAGCTGCACTGGCTCCCCGTTGAATTCAGAGTCCATTTTAAGATACTGGTTCTGACATTTAAAGCTCTTCAAGGACAAGCACCAGCCTATATCATTGAACTGTTACAGCCCTATGTCCCTAGTAGGTCCCTGAGGTCTTGTGATCAGGGCCTACTTGTTATTCAGCATACTAGGCTGAAAACCAAGGGTGATAGAGCTTTTGCCACTGTGGCCGCCAGACTGTGGAACTGTCTTCCTCAGAACTTAAGATCTGCAGACTCATTGATTACTTTTAAAAAACAGCTAAAAACACATCTTTTTAGAATTGCATTTTGTTAACTTTGGACTGCTTCTGTTTTATACCTTGTGAAGCACTTTGTGATCTTTTATCTAGAAATGTGCTATATAAATAAAATTTTACTTACTTACTTACTTACTGGAGGCCAAGGTAATGCCATCCAGAGTAAGGATCTGGTTAGATACCATATTTCTAAGATTTCCAGGGCCGAGTACAATAACCTCAGTTTTATCTGAATTAAGAAGCAGAAAGTTAGCGGCCATCCAGGTCTTTATGTCTTTAAGACATTCCTGCAGTTTAACTCATTGGTGTGTGTTACCTGGCTTCATGGACAGATAGAGTTGGGTGTCATCAGCATAGCAGTGAAAATGTATACTATGTCTTCTAATGATACTGCCTAAGGGAAGCATGTATAATGTAAACAGAATTGCTCCTAGCACCGAACCCTGTGGAACACCATAATTGACCTTAGTGTGTGAAGAGGACTCTCCATTTACGTGAACAAATTGGAGTCTATTAGATAGATATGATACAAACTAGAGATGGACCGATCCGATATTACGTATCGGCATCGGTCCGATACTGACCTAAATTACTGGATTAAGGCTACTTGGCGTAACCCAGCTCGGCACATTGGAGCAGTCACGTGATAGAGCGGCTGTTGTCTGCGAGACCTGTTGGCAGCATTTGGATCCTCGCTACATGCTTCCTAACCGCGGCATTTCATCTCGGCGAAAACTATCCCGGAGAAGTAAAGCAAGTGTGTAAGTTCATCCCTGAATGTTTGCATAGTATTTCCACGTTAAGATTAACAACTGATATATTGAGCCGCAGCTGGACTGGCCATCGGAGTTTCCATATTGAGGTGAAAAGGAAGCGATTTGTCCCGTACTTCACCTAGAATTAAAAAAACAGACACAAAGCTGGAGTTATTCTGTCTTTGCTGCGCAGTTGCATCTACTCCTCTCATTCACTCCCCCTTCCTCTTCTGTTATTACTTCAAACATGAAACTGATCAATGATCAGCTGATCGGCTTTTCTGCCGCAAGTCCCGTCTTTCTTGTTTGTTTATCGCCCACTTTGCGCTAGAAAGAGGAGACCAGCGGATAAACAACAGCAGCACGTTTAAGCGTGATAAGCTGTTGTTAGAATGTATTTAATATTACTTTCTAGTATCAGCTGAGGTTTGCTGGAGTCAAAGCTGTAAAAGCTGCTGGTTATGATATCCGTTTGTATATGTGGTGAGAGGGAAACATGAAGATGAAACCAGGAGATGTCCTTACTGAATCCTTTTAGGTGACATGAATGAGCTGAAGGGAAGTTATGAACTGTTTCTGAGAGACAAATAACACCAGGATCGTTTTCTAAGTAGCTGACAGCTGGTAACTGTGCAGGGGCGGGTCTAGCAAAGTTTTGTCGGGGGCCAGGTTGGGCATTAACAGGGAAAGGGGGGCACAAAGAAATACTTTTCTTTCTTATGTCATTTAAAAACTTTGAATAAATAATTATATGAATCTTACAACAAAAGTGGTCATCTGATTAAATGTATAGAAATCCATTATTGTATATAGTAACTAATAAGTCTAATATACACCCTAGTAAGCTATAGTACTTTTTCCTTTGGGAAGATACCATAGTGCAGTCCGCAATTCTGTTGAAGAAAGATGTTGAATCTATTTAATTATTGTAGAAAAATAATTGATTTCTGTGCATTTGTTTTACACTTGCATTAAATTAAAGTTGATTACATCCATTAAGGGCGGGGGGTGGTTCCCTAATATTTTTGCTGGGAGTTGGCAACCCTGTTAGTTATGTTGCTTAATATTTCCAATAAGTACTCTTTAAAATACCAGAATAGGGAGGATGGTTTAGGTTTAAGTTTATTAGATTGATCAGTGTTGCTGAACTATAAAATGTTTTGGGTGCAGTGTATTTTTTGCAAACAGGTATAACAGAATAGCTTCAGTCTCTTGTTTTTTAAAACTTGAGTGTGAACTTATACAAAATGCAGCAAGATATTTATAAAAAACAGTTTTATTGATTACAAAATACGCTATATCGGATTCATATCGGTATCGGCAGATATCCAAATTTATGATATCGGAATCGGTATCGGACCTTAAAAAGTGGTATCGTGCCATCTCTAATACAAACCACTGCAGCGCAGTACCTGTAATACCTACAGCGTGCTCTAATCGCGCTAATAGAATATTATGGTCAACAGTATTGAACGCTGCACTAATCTAGCAGGACAAGCACAGAGATGAGTCCACTGTCAGAGGCCATAAGAAGATCATTTGTAACCTTCACTAAAGCTGTTTCTGTGCTGTGATGAGCTCTGAAACCTGACTGAAACTCTTCAAATAAGTCATTCCTCTGCAGATGATCTGTTAGCTGTTTGACAACTACTCTTTCAAGGATTTTTGATATGAAAGGAAGGTTGGAGATTGGCCTATAATTAGCTAAGACAGCAGGGTCTAGGGATGGATTTTTAAGTAAAGGTTTAACTACTGCCAGCTTGAAGGCCTGTGGTACATAGCCGATTATTAGAGATAGGTTGATCATATTTAAGATTGAAGCATTAATTAATGGCAGGACTTCTTTGAGCAGTTTTGTAGGAATGGGGTCTAAAAGACACGTTGATGGTTTGGAGGAAGTAATTATTGAAGTTAACTCAGAAAGATCAATTGGAGAAAAAGAGTCTAAATGAATATCAATGCTAAAAGTAGATGTAAATAATGTTACATCTGTGGGATGATTATTGGTCATTTTTTCTCTAATGATTAAAATTTTACTTGTGAAGAAGTTCATGAAGTCATTACTAGTTAACGTTAAAGGGATGGTTGGCTCAACAGTGCTCTGACTTCTTGTCAGCCTGGCTACAGTGCTGAAGAGAAACCTGGGGTTGTTCTTATTTTCTTCAATCAGTGATGAACAGTAAGATGTTCTGGCTTTGCGGAGGGCTTTCTTATAAAGCAACAAACTATTTCTCCAGGCTAAATGATGATCTTCTAAATTTGTGACGCGCCATTTCCTCTCCAACTTACGAGTTATCTGCTTTAGGCTATGGCTACTTTCCTTGCTGCTTATGTTATGCTACCTCACACTCGCTCAAAGCCCACTGGACAAATTAGTACAGTCACATGAAGTCTTGTGAAAAACTAAGTAGACTCACTAGCTTCTAGAATGGCCTTTTACCAGCAATAACCTTTATAATAATCATTTTCTCTATGATTTCTATTAGTCTCTCAGATTACTTAACCATGTTGCATCAGTTCATTGAGCTTTGTGGGCATTTGTTTATGCATAGCTGTCTTCTTGCCCCACCGCAGCATTTCCCTTGAGTTGAGAGCTGGACTAATTTCTGCTATTTCTGCCTGTGTTGTTGACCAAAACAGTATACATTATTTGACAAATGACAAATCCTCTTTCTATGTTGGGGTAACTGATCATATTGAGTATTGTTAGATCCCAGTTACCCCTGTACAGGTGGTCTGGACCTGCTCTCCATCCTTCGGGTCAGAGTCCCTTAATCCGTACGGATTACCCTGTTAGGTGATGTTGAGACTAGTTTAAGCCGGTGGCGAGGAGACTCGCTCAGCCTCTAACTGCCTTCGTCTAAGCGCCCGCCCTGCACTACCTCTGACTCTATGCTCTCATTGGCAACCTTAATGAAACATATTTGTCAGCCACACTTATTAACGGCAGCTCTCCTCTAATGATCTATGGCACTTGTTATTGTGCTGAGTAAAATTTAGTGACCTGGACAGTAGGTCCCAAGGACGTGTTATAATGATTGACTAGAATAACCTATAAGAACTCTAAATCTGATGTTATGAGTTAACACACATAAAGTCTTACCGTTTACTGTTTTAAGGAAGTAATAGAATGAATGTCCACAATTCTGACTTTGAATGCAGATAGATAATTTTTATTAAAGCAAGATTTCAGCAGGGGTTAGCAAACAGCTTAATTGCAATTTAATCAATCAAATCCAAATAATCAATTTATCATACTATAAACCCTAACTATTCTGTTGCTAAATGACTACAACCGTTGTTGAGGTGGGTCTTCTTTTAGGAGGGAAGGAAGATCATCGTGCGCACCGATAGAATCCAGCTCTCCGCTGTGTTGGCCGAAGTCCAAAGGAAAGATAAAGTGTAGCCCAGTACAAGGCTCCCTGTCTTCACCTTCTTGACTCCGATCCTAACTCGGCATACGATGAGTAGGCAGTTCAAAATTCATAACTCAATCAGTCAATCCACAGTGAAGGGCTATGACTTCTCCTCTGGCGTCCCTCGCTCTAAGTCTTTTCACCGCAGATCTTCAGTCTTCTCGCATCCTACTCACTGGCTTGGGACTAGAGGAAAAAGCCCCTCTCTGCTTTTGCCTCCCATCTTTATACACCTCTACGGACCTGTCCAGACATGTCTAGACCTCTTCCGGAAACACCATCTATGGACATGTCATGTTCCTCCTTAGGTCCCCCGTTTGCTCTTTGACGCACTGGCATGACTTGCAGTTTTGGTGCATTTGTTTTCTTCCACTCCACCCAACAATGCTGCAGCTCAACTTCCCTAATAACTCTTAAGTTTCATACAACCAAAAATCACTTCTCCTTTTTCTCATGTCTTAAGATCTGTTTAACTCATACACACACATTATGACACACACATTTATTAATCTCTTAGCAATGCAATGCATACATAACTCTTTTTATTTATTTGATTCTACGCTTTAACAAACACAACAACTTTCCCTATTTCCATGTGTGACGAACATGCCGGAGATTCTCACACTCTTCTGACAGTATTTAAAGAAGTAAGTGCTATGCATGAGTGTAAAGTCACACAGATCTCATTTTGGAGATGCTCATAAGTCATGATGCTTATTAGTTGTGTGGTAGGTAATCTAACATGTCTGTAAGTAGGAAGGACAACAAATAAAACATAAAAACTCCACTAAATATTAAAGAATCCATGAATCCATGACACCATCTTTATCTGTTAACTTAATTTACTTTAAACATTCAAATTTAACTTTCACAGTTTTCATACTGTCACTAAAAAGTTTTGTGTATGCATGTCTCTAATGGAGCACTGCATTGCAGCTGTTACGAAATCATTTTCACCCTGGTTCTTTTGATTCCTCGGGCATCCAGAGACGACACCGGAACTCAGTAGTTATTTCACAAAACCTTTATTCATCTTTATTCATCTTCGTTTAAGCATGCATTCTTCTAGAAGGGAAGACGTGCAAGGTCGGTGTCCCTCTGCAAAATCTTCGCCTCTTTGTTTGTTACAGCCAGCTTTATATAAGTGACCCCATCATAAAACCCCCATGGTGTACTGCAAACTCTGTGTCTGTGTGTATGCACGAGCACGTGAGTGCCTGTGTGTGCGCGTACCCGTGTGTCTATGTGAGTGCACGTGAGTGAGTGTGCATGTAGGTGTGGGTGCGTCGTAACAGTCAAAGCACTGTGTGTGTGTCTCTATGTCTGTGACTTCCTGCCGGTCATAAAAGTAATCCCCTCACCCAAGCTACACCAAATTCCTTTAGACAACATACACAACACAGTTAACATATTACAAACACTGAGACCCCCACTCTGCATCCACTGGGCCATTGATCTCTTGTTGTCTTACATTCACAGATAAGGTGTGGAGAGTCTCCTGCAAGCCTACTTCTAAGTTATGGCAATTATGAGTTTTTATTAAAGGTACAAGCATCAGCATCAGCATCCCCCAACTGTAGCTTCCTGTCTCCTTTTTATGACAGCAGACCCCCAGTGTCCATAAATTCCTTTCCCTCTAAACAATTACACACACTCAGGCCTACAGCTAAGCCAAACTAAAACACAGACAAATCCTTCCTTATTCCTCTGATCTAAACAAATTTAACACATCATATTATAATAATTATTTTCTTGTACTCACACAGCGCAGTGTTGCCATGCACTCTGCTTTCACTGCCTCACAAAACACAACATGACTAATCTGTCTGCAGGAGGTTATCAAGGTTATTTAACAACACATTGTCATTTGGGTTCAGTTGCTGGTATTTTAGGGTTTCATAGCTTGATATTTTGGCCTGCGGTTTTCCTGCTAGAAGGAAATGTCCTCACGTAATGGAAAGAGTATGTGACCTGCATGAAAGGAACAGCAGCAATTTTAAGTCTTATTCTTAAGCCAAAATTGAAAATTATAGTGGTATTACCAAAGTTGGAGCAGTGTATTAGAGATGTGTTCCATGCTGTAAGTAGCACCTCTTTCCCGTGTATTTAGTGTAAAACTTTGCTGTGACTCTTCAGATTCACATGTTTCAGTTCCATTTTGTTCCTTTTGCACCGGTTCACAACAATATTAGGTAAAGACCCCACAATATTAGACAGAACGTTCCATCAATCAGATAATACTCATAAGCAACACTTACAGCACAAGGTCTTTAGCCAAGATCAGTAAGGCTTTGACATCTATTTCAATTTTTATTTTTATTTATATAGCGCCAAATCACAACAACAGTTGCCTCAAAGCGCTTTATATTGTAAGGCAAACACCCTACAATAATACAACGAAAACAGAGAAAAGCCCCACCTGTCGTTATTGTGGCATGATGAGCTGCTTTTTTGAGCTCTTTTAACCTACTTCTCTTTCAAAGTAACTGACATCTGTCAGTCTAGAAAGCGTTACAAAAGCATTTCCTAAACATTGGGACTCTTGATGATACCCAAGGCTTTGGGGAAAATATTCTGTGGACTAACGAGACTTGGACTACATGTTATAACTTTTGTTTTTGTTTTTGAATGATGTTATAACTGATGGAACCATGAAGCCCTGAAGTGGTCCAGGAAGCAAGCCAAAAGTCCAGAAATTAGTATATGTACATAACCCACTAATCCCAAAATCTGCATAACCCAAGTGCACTTGAGCACCTCTAAATGGCTCTGGAAAAAAAAAAAAAAAATGAAGGCTTTGGAGAGACCTAGTTAAAGTCTAGATTTTAATCTGATTGAGATGCTGGCATGACCTTAAACATGCTGTTCAAATTCCCCCACATTGACGTGAATGAGTCATTGCCAGTTATCGCAAATGCTTGATTGTGGTACCCCTGGCAGCAAGAACTGCAATCAGTTAGTAGGTTTAGGGGTAATTTGTGTGTGTGTGTGTGTGAGAATATTGTGTTGCTATAATACTTAATAATACTTAATACCCTCCCTCTCTTTTCTCTCAGAATGTCCCGTTGTTTTTTGTTTGGTTGTTTTTTAACCCCGTCCTCCCCTTCTTCTTCTCACTTTGTCCCTGTATGTCCTCTCTAGGATCAGACAATGCCATGCGGTGTTCAGACTCCTCCACTGATGGCCTGGCTTCCAGCATCACAGCCCCTCTCAGTTTGTCCCTCTCTCCAGCTGTCAGCCCAGAGGACTTTGAGCACCTGTGGCTACAGCGACAGGCTTTGCATACTGAACGCGGTAATGAAATGGAAGGTTATATTGAAAACTAAAGTCAGAGATTCGTAGCTAAAGCTTCCCCTTAATTGGATAGCAAATGTGGTTAAAAGGAGCATGTAGGCCTCCTAAAAATCTCTACCAAGAAATGTGTGAAATCTCCATTGGTGGAATATACTAATTCCACCAAAGTAATGTGTATATATACTCAATTACAAATCTTAGATACTTTAGATTTGATTAGTGTCAAGCTATGGCAAATTGATGTTTGAAAGGCTCACCCCTGTGTGTATATATAAAGGTCTGAAACCCACACTGCATGTTAGAATGTGTCAGGATGTATTGTAGCTCAGATAGTTAAGATATCCCCATGAGAACACTGCCCTCAGTTGTGCTCCCTTGCACAAGGGTTCACCACAGCAGGTAGCTCCACGTGTTTAGATAGAATTTTTATGTTGGATGTGTCTCCGGCTGAAATCACACCAGCGACCTTTTGCTTGCCAAAAAACTGTTAACTGTTATGACACTGTGTAGTGTCACATAAGCAGTAAGTGAGAAAGCCAAAACTGTTCCTATAGTTGGCTGTCAATCAGTAAAAGACTGACGTGGTCACCAGGATGTTACCACCTGGTTTGTGGACTACTATTCCCAATCCTTGAGTATGGCATTTTCCCCGACTCCATCTTAGATTTCTGAAGCCAGATGTCATGAGGTAAGTTTATCTGTCTAATAAAACCTTGTCAAACACAGGTTAACCTAACCATAAGCATATCCTCTTTTATTGTTGTACTAAAAAGTGAGACCATAAACTCATTAGGAAGAAGAGAAGTCGAAATCCATGCGTTATTATGCAACCACAGAGTTTCCTGATAACCATTAAATAGAGTGCATCTTTGAGGAGTTTATTTTCTGGCTTCATTTGTAGACCCAATGGCTGCATCCATGTTTACATGCAGCCTATTAGGTATCCGGGGTAACTGAGCACAAAGTAAAGGAGGTGACCCAAAGCTAAACTCTCACACTAATGCCCTTAGCTCAGGAGGGTAGAGCGGGTCATCTAATATCATGGCTTTGGCCAAGATATTGAACCCCAAGTTGCACGTGTGAATACTAGATAGATTTCTACTCAGATGGAGAAAAAAGTTCTTGTATGAATGTGTGTGAACAAGGCAAGTTGTATAAAGTGCTTTAATTGAAAGCACTTTATGAACCAGTCCACTTACTTTTTAATGGAACCTGCAGAAGGAAGACATCATACCACATTGAATGAGAGCTTAATGGTTTAGCAGCTATTCAAAAGCCATTCTAAATGCAGTCTGTCATATTCTGTTAGCAGTAAATTATACTGAAAGCATGACAGAAATACAGAAAGTCAAAATCAGATTTTTTTTTTTTAAATTTTGTGTGTAGACAAACTCTAGGCTTCAACAAGTCTTCCATCTTGTAAGTCGTCTAGCATCAAATTGTTTTTCTTTAAAAAAAAAAAAAAAAAGTTTTCCTTTTTTTTGAAACTTTTTTTGAAAAGTACCGAACAAACAAATATGTTCTGGTTCATCAGTATGGGTTATCGAGTAACATGAGAGATCATAACTCTTTATTGTCATTGCACAGTCATACTTAGCACAATAGTACAACGAAATTGGAAAACTGCCCCACTAAACACAACACAATAAACTTTAAAGTGGATAAAAACTGCAAAAAAAAGGTATGAAAAATGAATGCATCTATTAATGTGGGAAAATGCTAGTTTTACGGATGTAAGAAGAATGAATTTATAGATACAGCTTTCAAATATGAATATGGTTTGTTTATTTTCTGTACAGTTATATGACAATTAGTTTCTTGAGAAAATAGCCAGGATATTTAAACCATTATTGAAAATTATAGTTAAATACTATTTGTACATTACAGCATCTTGTAATAATAATAGTAATTATTTATTTATTTATTATCCAGTTACCTTTTTTTTTTTTTATCATGTGGTGATCGTTTGCAGTGACCTCACCACAAGCAGTGTGTGAGAGAGAAAACCTCCAGCTTCAGATGGCTTTAAACATCAGAGTCAGACAGCTTTTTGACTCTGAGTGAGTAATAAGGTGTCCGGCACATAGATTTAGAAAATAAAATAATTCTAGCATTTACGATTTCTCTTGTTTCACGAACATTTGACATTTACAGTGTTTCTCCACATTTAAAAGCTATCGTTGTGACTTCTTGTTTTGTTGTGACAAGGTGCTGAGAAAATAGAGGTGGTTGACTGTGCGTGGATAGAAGAATGTGTCCGGTGTCCAGCAGTACTTCACTGTTCTCCCCAAAGCCTCCAGGCTGCCATGCAGCTGGTCAATATCCAGACACTGGCGTTCACACCACAGCACACGCTGCCCTGGAGGGTCTACCTGTACACACACACGCAGCGCTCCCACTCCACAGATGCACCCAACACTACGCTCATACTGGGGGAGCTGCTATGTACTGGAGAAGCCAATCAGAAAGCAGGAGTAAAAAAAGGCACAGCTGACAGTGAAGCTGGAGCAGAGGGTAAAGAAGACCAACTGGTGAGAAAGGAAATGGTTGCAACAGCTGACAGGCTGAACGAAGACGGACAGGAAGAGGAGGAGGGAATAAAAGTGACTCTCAATCAGCAACCAAGAGATGATGATGCTCTGAGACAGTTTCTCACAGTCCTTACCACTGTACTGAACACACTGTCCTCAGAGAAAGATTAAAAATAGACTTTTCCCCTTTGATCTACAGCCTTCCAAATTCATTCATTAGTCAGACCGCCTGGGTCGAACAGCATACTGAAGGAGTAAACACATTCAAAACTGGTCCAGCTTTATAAAGCATTGTTATTCTAATAAAACAGGAAACACAAACAACTGACAGTTACTACCCCCTTTTAAGAGAAAACTACCAAGAAGTTGGAAAATCAACTCAGAGGATTAAAACAACAAGCTCAGTTCAGGCTATGTTTGGCCTTATGGGGGCACTATTGTGGATCAGTCTCATTGCACCAAAAGCGGCTGATAAATACTGTTTACCTACAAACACATACAATGATGATGTTATCTTACCTACCCATGGTGTGCTGCTTTATTATTGTAGTTTATTTGATGCTAGATTGCGTTTCATATGATTTTTTTTAATTCAAATGTTAAATGGCTGATGAGAAAATGCAAGTGAGAGAAATAGAAAGTAATTTAAAAATGACTAAGAACTTATAAAATAAAGGAAACCTGTGTATCTGTCTTTTGCTTAGGTGCTTTAATGTCCTGGGCCCTGTTTCAGAAAGTGGGTTTAGAAAACTCAGAGTTAAAAATGATACTCAGGGTTGAGTAACCCTGAACTGTCCAACTTGGAATATTCGGTTTCAGAAAGGCTGATAACAATTAGTTCAATCAACGCGGAGTTGCTTTAACCCCAAGTTAAGCGCGCGCACGAGGATACATAAAGCCCTGATTAGTGGAGCACAGATTAAGCGAGTCACCATGGAGACGGAGGGAAAGAAAGCGTGCCAATGTATTTTACAGCGCTTGAGGCCGAAATTCTGATGGCAGCATATGCCGATAACATGCAAATTTTGCGGAAAAAAAGTAACACAGCCTCAGCTGCAAAAGAAAGGGAGCATGCATGGCAAAACATAGCCGACAGAGTCAATGCGTGAGTGTTAATTTAAACATTGATCTAGGGATTTCCACCCATTTAACACGTTATTTTATTATATTTCATTTTATCTTTTATTTTATACATTTTATTTTGTGATGTGATGTGAGCGCAGGTGCAACCCAACAGGCCCCAAACGTTCCCGGCAGCAAGTAAAAATGAAATATAAAAATATAGTCCAAACAGGTAAGGTGTAATTGTATTATGAGCCATAGTGCTTGGTCTGTTTGTCCTATGTAAATCAATTGCAGTTAGAGGCTACATTAATTTTCTTTCTATAAGCACTTATTGAAATTATCTGAGCACATTACAAGTACATATTTGCTTACTCTGTATGCTCAAATGTGACCCGTTATAGCCAACAGAAAAAAAGCAGAGGCCCGAAAAACAGGTGGGGGTCCTCCACCACCACCACTCACAGAGGCTGAGCAGTTGGCCCTCAGCCAAAACAGTGGGCGCCCTGTGGCTGAAGGCATCTCTGCGGGGACATCCTCAGAGTCAATAACCCCGCAAGACACAAGTGCCTACATAAGAGGTAAATTCAAAATAATACATGATGTGCATACATCCTTTCTTCACTGATCACCTTTGCAGTGCTACTCATTCATTTGATAAACTCTTTACCATAATGAATTATTTTGTAGTGAAGTTATTTTCCTACTGATTTTGCCTTCCCTCAGTCTTGGTTGTCTTTGAGAGCATAATGACAATGAAGTGTAAGGTGATTGGTATATGTTTGTTAATTGCCATTTGGTCCCTTGTAAGTTATAAGTGACCTGTAAACCTCATATTCTATCAGTTGATGGTGATGGTGTACTGCATCTGGTGCAGCCTCCTGTTGAGCCAGACCAACATGCAGTTGTGAGTACTCTTAATACTCCACAGATCATATGAGTTTACAGTAGAACAGCAATGTTGTTAATTTCTTTACTACAGGAAAATAATGAAGAAACATTGACAGCTGTTACAGAGGAGGAAGCAACAGAGACACTTTATGAGGTTTACATCTTACAATGGAAAATATAACAATTGAATAAAATGTGGTACTATAATAAAACCATGGACTTTCTATGTCTCTAACAGAGTGATGATGGAAATGCAGAGGAAGAGGGTCCAGCCACTTCTCCAACAAACCTTTCCTCAGTAAGATGTTCAGCACTGATTTACAACCAACCTAAGTAGGCATGTACTATGAATGTCAATGCTATTTTCTGTGTTTCAATAGCTCCCTGTAAAGCAGCTGTACAAGACCTATTTGATCAAGAAAATTAAAAAATGCGACTTGGAAATGGAACACTTCAAGCAGCAGATCCAAAAGACCAAGACTGAGATTTTACTGCTGGAACATCAGTTAAGGGTGGGTGAAGTGGTCAGAGATGGTCAAATTATTTCAGTGTTTGAACAACATAATAATATACTTATTAATACTTTGTGTACAGGAAATACAGGCGACCAATAAAGCCAGTTGAACAAAAAATCTGTTTATTCTTCTTTCAACATGTTGAGGTGATGGGTCAAAGGAAATTATTGTGACATATGGTGTCTCTGACTGCTCTTCCATCTTGTATGTCCGTGGGAGGGTCAGGATGTTCATGGTTTGGATCACTGCTGATGTTTGGTTCAGAAGGACAGTGTTCTCCTCTAATTGTGGCAATGTTGTGAAGAATCACACATGCCACAATAATGTCACATGCCCTTTCTGGGGTGACCCTGAGTCTTTGAAGGCACTGGAACCGGGCCTTAAGCATTCCGATAGTCATTTCAACTCTGGCTTTTTGCCTGCAATGAGCCAGATTATATCGCTGCTGTGGGCCCGGTTCAGGGTCAGGGTAAGGGGTAAGCAAATAGGGTAAACATGGATACCCCCTATCACCAAGCAAGTAGCCAGTGAACTCTCCTAAGACAGAAGGATACACTTCAGTTCAAATCAGGGTTTTAATAGTTTTGCAATTTTCATTAGTTTTTATTTTTATTTAGTTTTGACTTCAGATTTTCAATTTTATATCAGTTTTAATTAGTTTTTACCAATTGTTTGCTAGTTTAGTTTTTATTTTTTTGAAAATCCTTAGTTTCAGTTTAGTTTTGATTAGTTTCAGTTATAGTTTTAGTTGTGTTTGCAATAATTAAGTGTAACAAAATCCCAGTTTCATCACATCAGTCATTCTCTTCTGCTTATCCTTGGGTATGTTGCTATTCCAGCTACCATACCACCATACCCTGCACCCTGGACAGGTCGCCTGTCTGTCGCAGGGCTAACACGCAGAGACAGACAACTCGCATTCCCACCTATGGGTTCTTTAAATAAATAAATTAGGGCAGATGAACAACCATTGATACCAGGCAACTATAAAATGTATATCTTGGCCCCAATGAGACTATTAACTCTTGCAGCACCGGGTGTTCGTAATTTTGGTTCAAGTGAATTGATAAACTTTTTGAAGGCAATTGACTCACACAGTTATGTAGATATCCCAGTCCTGTTGTCTCGGGATGCATCACGCTGCATTGCCTGGGGTTAGCTTCTGTTTTCTGGGGATGAGGGTTGAGTGTGCTCCCTTACCTTCTCAAGGTAAGCTAGCTTAGCCTTCTTGTGTGAGCTTTTCAAGTGCACTTTAAGGTTTGTGGGATTTTTTTCCCTTTAGAAATGTCCCTCATAATTTGTCTCTTTCCACTACAAGACACTTGCTTTATCCAAAACACAGCCATATTCAAAGTAATCCCAAATTGGACTCTGGCGCTTTCTCCCGACTTCTCCTGACATGATTCTGCGCGTGGACGGAGCAGCAACACAGACGACTCGACTAACGTACTTGCCACCTGCTGGCATAATGAGACACAGCAAGAAAAAAATCTGGAAACTAAACTTCATTTTCACCCTTGACTATTGTATGACACACACATATCAACGAAAACTAAACACATTTTTGCTATAAATTCAGTTAATTTTAGTTAGTTTTGTGAACACTCATTACAGTTTTAGTTAGTTTTCCTTTTTTTGTTTTTATTTTTATTTCCGTTAACGAAAATGTTTTTTCACTTCTAGTTTTCGTTATTTCGTTAGTTTTCGTTAACAATAATAACCTTGGTTCAAATGTCCCTGTAGCAATTGGTCTTTATATATTTTAAAGTATTTTCAACTCACCATGTCCAAATTTTGTGCTCAGTGTACATTCACGAAAAATTCGTGAGTCATGAACAGAGCCTGGCCACTTGGCTTCCACATTTGTGATAATGTTGGCAGCATCACATATGATCTTCACAGTGCAGAGAACACAAATTAGCATCCATTACCATAATGAAATAATGTGTTAGTTTGAAATGCTACAGGGAACTATGTACCTGTACATTAATGCTGTGGAAAGACTTCCTGTTCACATAGTCTCCTTCATTTACTGAAGGGGCAATGATTGGAATGTGAGTGCCATCTATACAGCCAATCACGCCTGGGAACCCTGAAAATAAATGTAAAATTTAAGTAGTAGTTCAAGTATCACCACATCATGAATTAAGTTTTGTTCATCCTGATACCTGCAATTTTGTGGAATCCTCTTTGATAAATCTTGTGGGTCTATGACCGGGAACACCACAAACAAGTACAGGAGACGTTTCAGTGCAACTGTAACATTCCTGACTGCCCGACAGACGGTAGCCTTGGAAACGTGCTCAGCGTCACCAATATTATACAGAAAGCTCCCGTTTGCAAAAAAACGAAGTGCAATACAAACTAGAAAGTGCATTTTCTGAAGAAACTGCAGTGTGAATGCTTGAATCTGAATATATGCACTGAAAAGAATTAATTGCTGACTTTTAACTTAAAAATGTTGAATGAGATGAAAAATACAGAAATTTTCACCTGAAAACAAAAGTGCTGAACTGCTAAAAGCTGACAAGCACAGAGAAGAAGTTGGAAAATAGCTGAAAATGTTTTAAATGTAAATTAGAAAAACCTGAGTAATGAGAAAAGACTATTTAGAGTCAGAAAACATCTGAATGAATATTAAAAGTTCATATTCTTTGAATCACTGAATGACTAAAATATGATCCCTCCATTTGGATCCACACAGTTTTAAAGGTTTACATCTCTGAGCTTTGAAAGACACTGTGTTGGAAAGAGAAGAACGATGGCTTCGTTTTGAGGGTAAAATGATGGCTGTAGAGCAAACACTGTGGACACAGCAGCAGTTGAAAGAGAAGTGTTCAAGATGAATCTTGGCAGAGTGAGAGAGAGCTCGTTAGGCAGGCAGGTGTGAGCCTGGTTGCTATAGTGACTGAGCCCAATGGCTCCATACACACGCACACAGACATGCACCTCACTTTTGCTGCTTAAAATGAACAGAAACGTCAGCCCCAAACAAATCCTTCCCAAATGAAAAGTACATGTCGTATTGACAAAATTCTTTCACCGTGAGCGGCAGCAATGTCTAGTCTACCTAATTCTCAGTTTTCATGCCTGTGGAGTTTATTATATGGACGTGGTGACAGTGTAAAGACAGCCTGCTCTTCTGATTTTCAAAGGAACTTTCTGAGCCATTTTAACATTGGAGTCTATGGAGGAGTTGGAGGGAGGAGTCTGTGCTTTGGTGACATTTATGAAAGAACCATAACACCTAGTACAATAGTAAACACATTGGATGAAAGAGGACAGCGATGGCTACGTTTTGAGGGTAAAATCATACCTGTAGAGCAAACGCTGCGGACACAGCAGCAGTTTTAAAAAGATTTTAAGATTAATTTTTTCGCTCCTCTCACTCTAGCAGTTGAGCTGTCTCACTCTAGCCCCAACATTCCGTCCCATACACACCCATTATAAACTCTGAAACGGCTGAAAAAACATCATGAAACTTAAACTGGAACTGAAGAAAAAGTATAACAGATATTGAAAAGATAAATACAAGTTGAATAGTTGAATGTCTTGTCTTCGTTTTAAAGTTTGAATGGTGGTTCTATGTCAACGTATGTGGAAGTAGATACAGTTTAAAGAGGAGTGAGTTGAAGAAGAATTTGAAGGGTCTCCCCATTGAAATACATGGGAAATTTTTGTTGAAAAAAGTTGAATAAAATTAAAAATATAAAAGTTAAAAATGAGAAAAGTAGAAGCAGTCATGTCCAAAAGAAGAGGAATCTAACGGTGTTTGAATGGTTTTTCTAAGTTGAACGGTTTTGAAGGAGATAGACTACAAAAAACGTACGGAATCTATAATAAAATAGAACTAGAAAGTGCATTTTCTGAAGAAACTGCAGTGTGAATGCTTGAATCTGAATATATGCACTGAAAAGAATTAATTGCTGAATTTTAAGTTAAAAATGTTGAATGAGATGAAAAATACAGAAATTTTCACCTGAAAACAAAAGTGCTGAACTGCTAAAAGCTGACAAGCACAGAGAAGAAGTTGGAAAATAGCTGAAAATGTTTTAAATGTAAATTAGAAAAACCTAAGTAATGAGAAAAGAAAATTTCGAGTCAGAAAACATCTGAATGAATATTAAAAGTTCATATTCTTTGAATCACTGAATGACTAAAATGTGATCCCTCCACTTGGATCCACACAGTTTGAAAGCTTTACATCTCTGAGCTTTGAAAGACACAGTGTTGGAAAGAGAAGAACGATGGCAACGTTTTGAGGGTAAAATGATGGCTGTAGAGCAAACACTGCGGACAGAGCAGCAGTTGAAAGAGAAGTGTTTAAGATGAATGTTGGCACAGTGAGAGAGAGAGAGCTCATTAGGCAGGCAGGTGTGAGCCTGGTTGCTATAGTGACTGCACCCAATGGCTCCATACACACGCACAGACATGCACCTCACTTTTGCTGCTTAAAATGAACAGAAAAGTCAGGCCCAAACAAATCCTTCCCAAATGAAAAGTACAGGTCCTATTGATGAAATTCTTTCACCGTGAGCGGCAGCAATGTCCAGTCTACCTAATTCTCAGTTTTCATGCCTGTGGAGTTTATTATATGGACGTGGTGACAGTGTAAAAACACCATGCTCTTCTGATTTTCAAAGCGAACCTTCTGAGCCATTTTAACATTAGAGTCTATGGAGGAGTTGGAGGGAGGAGGCTGTGCTTTGGTGACATTTATGAAAGAACCATAACACCTAGTACAATAGTAAACACATTGGATGAAAGAGGACAGCGATGGCTACGTTTTGAGGGTAAAATCATACCTGTGGAGCAAAAGCTGCTCACACAGCAGCAGTTTTAAAAATATTTTAAGATTAATTTTTTCGCTCCTCTCACTCTGGCAGTTGAGCTGTCTCACTCTAGCCCCAACATTCCGTCCCATACACACCCATTATAAACTCTGAAACGGCTGAAAAACATCATGAAACTTAAACTGGAACTGAAGAAAAGTATAACAGATATTGAAAAGATAAATACAAGTTGAATAGTTGAATGTCTTGTCTTCGTTTTAAAGTTTGAATGGTAGCTCTATGTCAACGTATGTTGAAGTAGATACAGTTTGAAAATGAGTAAGTTGAATGAGGATTTGAAGGGTCTCCCCATTGAAATACATGGGAAATTTTTGTTGAAAAAAGTTGAATAATTTTAAAAATATAAATGTTATAAATGAGAAAAATAGAAGCACACCATTCCAAAAGAAGAGGAATCTAATGGTGTTTGAATGGTTTTCTAAGTTGAACGGTTTTGAAGGAGATAGTCGGAAAAAAACGCACGGAATAGGAAAAAATAATAATAACTAGAAAGTGCATTTTCTGAAGAAACTGCAGTGTGAATGCTTGAATCTGAATGTATGCACTGAAATGAATTAATTGCTGAATTTTAAGTTAAAAATAAAAATGTTGAATGAGATGGAAAATACAGAGTTTTTAACCTGAAAACAAAAGTGCAGAACTTTTGAAAGCTGATGTTCACGCAGAAGAAGTTGGAAAATAGCTGAAAAGTTTTTAAATTAAAATTTGGAAAACCTAAGAAATGAGAACAGAAAATTTAGAGTCAGAAAACATCTGAATGAATATTAAAAGTTCATATTCTTTGAATCACTGAATGACTAAAGTGTAATCCCTCCACTTGGATCCACACACTTTTAAAGGTTTACATCTCTGAGCTTTGAAAGACATGCTGGTGGAAAGAGAACAACGATGGCTTCGTTTTGAGGGTAAAATGATGGCTGTAGAGCAAACACTGTGGACACAGCAGCAGTTGAAAGAGAAATGTTTAAGATGAATCTTGGCAGAGTGAGAGAGAGCTCGTTAGGCAGGCAGGTGTGAGCCTGGTTGCTATAGTGACTGCACCCAATGGCCCCATACACACGCAGACATGCACCTCACTTTTGCTGCTTAAAATGAACAGAAAAGTCAGGCCGAAACAAATCGCTCCCAAATGAAAAGTATAAGTCGTATTGACAAAATTCTTTCACCGTGAGCGGCAGCAATGTCTAGTCTACCTAATTCTCAGTTTTCATGCCTGTGGAGTTTATTATATGGACGTGGTGACAGTGTAAAGACAGCCTGCTCTTCTGATTTTCAAAGGAACTTTCTGAGCCATTTTAACATTGGAGTCTATGGAGGAGTTGGAGGGAGGAGGCTGTGCTTTGGTGACATTTATGAAAGAACCATAACACCTAGCACAATAGTAAACACATTGGATGAGAGAGGACAGCGATGGCTACGTTTTGAGGGTAAAATCATACCTGTAGAGCAAACGCTGCGGACACAGCAGCAGTTTTAAAAAGATTTTAAGATTAATTTTTTTTCGCTCCTCTCACTCTAGCAGTTGAGCTGTCTCACTCTAGCCCCAACATTCCGTCCCATACACACCCATTATAAACGCTGAAAGCGGCTGAAAAACATCATGAAACTTAAACTGGAACTGAAGAAAAAGTATAACAGATATTGAAAAGATAAATACAATTTGAATAGTTGAATGTCTCGTCTTCATTTTAAAGTTTGAATGGTGGCTCTATGTCAACGTATGTTGAAGTAGATACAGTTTGAAAATGAGTAAGTTGAATGAGGATTTGAAGGGTCTCCCATTGAAATACATGGGAAATTTTTGTTGAAAAAGTTGAATAAAATTAAAAATATAAATGTTAAAAATGAGAAAAGTAGAAGCAGTCATGTCCAAAAGAAGAGGAATCTAACGGTGTTTGAATGGTTTTTCTAAGTTGAACGGTTTTGAAGGAGTAGGAGTACAAAAAACGTACGGAATAGATAATAAAATAGAATAAAGATTAGAAGAACAATACTGTGAATGCTTTTACAAGCATTCACACTAATAAAGATTAGAAGAACAATATTGTGAATGCTTTTACAAGCATTCACACTAATAATAAAGATTACAACAACAATACTGTGAATGCTTTTACAAGCATTCACACTAACTAGAAAGTGCATTTTCTGAAGAAACTGCAGTGTGAATGCTTGAATCTGAATATATGCACTGAAAAGAATTAATTGCTGAATTTTAAGTTAAAAATGTTGAATGAGATGAAAAATACAGAAATTTTCACCTGAAAACAAAAGTGCTGAACTGCTAAAAGCTGACAAGCACAGAGAAGAAGTTGGAAAATAGCTGAAAATGTTTTAAATGTAAATTAGAAAAACCTAAGTAATGAGAAAAGAAAATTTAGAGTCAGAAAACATCTGAATGAATATTAAAAGTTCATATTCTTTGAATCACTGAATGACTAAAATATGATCCCTGCACTTGGATCCACACAGTTTAGAAAATTTACATCTCTGAGCTTTGAAAGACACAGTGTTGGAAAGAGAACAACGATGGCTACGTTTTGAGGGTAAAATGATGGCTGTAGAGCAAACACTGTGGACACAGCAGTGGTTGAAAGAGAAGTGCTTAAGATGAATCTTGGCACAGTGAGAGACAGAGCTCGTTAGGCAGGCAGGTGTGAGCCTGGTTGCTATAGTGACTGCACCCAATGGCTCCATACACACGCACACAGACATGCACCTCACTTTTGCTGCTTAAAATGAACAGAAAAGTCAGGTCGAAACAAATCGCTCCCAAATGAAAAGTACAGGTCCTATTGACGAAATTCTTTCACCGTGAGCGACAGCAATGTCCTGTCTACCGAATTTTCATGCTTGTGGAGTTTATTATATGGACGTGGTGACAGTGTAAAGACACCATGCTCTTCTAATTTTCAAACGAACCTTCTGAGCCATTTTAACATTAGAGTCTATGGAGGAGTTGGAGGGAGGAGGCTGTGCTTTGGTGACATTTATGAAAGAACCATAACACCTAGTACAATAGTAAACACATTGGATGAAAGAGGACAGCGATGGCTATGTTTTGAGGGTAAAATCAGACCAGTAGAGCAAACGCTGCGGACACAGCAGCAGTTTTAAAAAATATTTTAAGATTAATTTTTTCGCTCCTCTCACTCTAGCAGTTGAAGCTCTCACTCTAACCTCCAACATTCCGTCCCATACACACCCATTATAAACTCTGAAATGGGTGAAAAAACATCATGAAACTTAAACTGGAACTGAAGAAAAAGTATAATAGATATTGAAAAGATAAATACAAATTGAATAGTTGAATGTCTTGTCTTCGTTTTAAAGTTTGAATGGTGGCTCTATGTCAACGTATGTGGAAGTAGATACAGTTTAAAAATGAGTGAGTTGAAGGAGAATTTGAAGGGTCTCCCCATTGAAATACATGGGAAATTTTTGTTGAAAAAGTTAAATAAAATTAAAAATATAAATGTTAAAATGAGAAAAATAGAAGCACACCATTCCAAAAGAAGAGGAATCTAATGGTGTTTGAATGGTTTTTCTAAGTTGAACGGTTTTGAAGGAGATAGTCGGCGAAAAACGTACGGAATAGGAAATAATAATAATAATAAAGATTAGAAGAACAATACTGTGAATGCTTTTACAAGCATTCACACTAATAAAATAGAATAAAGATTAGAAGAACAATACTGTGAATGCTTTTCAAGCATTCACACTAACTAGAAAGTGCATTTTCTGAAGAAACTGCAGTGTGAATGCTTGAATCTGAATATATGCACTGAAAAGAATTAATTGCTGAATTTTAAGTTAAAAATGTTGAATGAGATGAAAAATACAGAAATTTTCACCTGAAAACAAAAGTGCTGAACTGCTAAAAGCTGACAAGCACAGAGAAGAAGTTGGAAAATAGCTGAAAATGTTTTAAATGTAAATTAGAAAAACCTAAGTAATGAGAAAAGAAAATTTAGAGTCAGAAAACATCTGAATGAATATTAAAAGTTCATATTCTTTGAATCACTGAATGACTAAAATGTGATCCCTGCACTTGGATCCACACAGTTTAAAAACTTTACATCTCTGAGCTTTGAAAGACGCAGTGTTGGAAAGAGAACAACGATGGCGACGTTTTGAGGGTAAAATGATGGCTGTAGAGCAAACACTATGGACACAGCAGCAGTTGAAAGAGAAGTGTTTAAGATGAATCTTGGCACAGTGAGAGACAGAACTCGTTAGGCAGGCAGGTGTGAGCCTGGTTGCTATAGTGACTGCACCCAGTGGCTCCATACACACGCACACAGACATGCACCTCACTTTTGCTGCTTAAAATGAACAGAAAAGTCAGGCCCAAACAAATCCTTCCCAAATGAAAAGTATAGGTCGTATTGACAAAATTCTTTCACCGGGAGCGACAGCAATGTCTAGTCTACTGAATTCTCAGTTTTCATGCTTGTAGAGTTTAATATATGGACGTGGTGACAGTGGAAAGACAGCCTGTACTTCTGATTTTCAAACGAACCTTCTGAGCCATTTTAACATTGGAGTCTATGGAGGAGTTGGAGGAGGAGGCTGTGCTTTGGTGACATTTATGAAAGAACCATAACACCTAGTACAATAGTAAACACATTGGATGAAAGAGGACAGCGATGGCTACGTTTTGAGGGTAAAATCATACCTGTAGAGCAAACGCTGCGGACACAGCAGCAGTTTTAAAAAAGATTTTAAGATTAATTTTTTCGCTCCTCTCACTCTAGCAGTTGAGCTGTCTCACTCTAGCCCCAACATTCCGTCCCATACACACCCATTATAAACTCTGAAACGGCTGAAAAAACATCATGAAACTTAAACTGGAACTGAAGAAAAAGTATAACAGATATTGAAAAGATAAATACAAGTTGAATAGTTGAATGTCTTGTCTTCGTTTTAAAGTTTGAATGGTGGTTCTATGTCAACGTATGTGGAAGTAGATACAGTTTAAAGAGGAGTGAGTTGAAGAAGAATTTGAAGGGTCTCCCCATTGAAATACATGGGAAATTTTTGTTGAAAAAGTTGAATAAAATTAAAAATATAAAAGTTAAAATGAGAAAAGTAGAAAGCAGTCATGTCCAAAAGAAGAGGAATCTAACGGTGTTTGAATGGTTTTTCTAAGTTGAACGGTTTTGAAGGAGATAGACTACAAAAAACGTACGGAATCTATAATAAAATAGAACTAGAAAGTGCATTTTCTGAAGAAACTGCAGTGTGAATGCTTGAATCTGAATATATGCACTGAAAAGAATTAATTGCTGAATTTTAAGTTAAAAATGTTGAATGAGATGAAAAATACAGAAATTTTCACCTGAAAACAAAAGTGCTGAACTGCTAAAAGCTGACAAGCACAGAGAAGAAGTTGGAAAATAGCTGAAAATGTTTTAAATGTAAATTAGAAAAACCTAAGTAATGAGAAAAGAAAATTTCGAGTCAGAAAACATCTGAATGAATATTAAAAGTTCATATTCTTTGAATCACTGAATGACTAAAATGTGATCCCTCCACTTGGATCCACACAGTTTGAAAGCTTTACATCTCTGAGCTTTGAAAGACACAGTGTTGGAAAGAGAAGAACGATGGCAACGTTTTGAGGGTAAAATGATGGCTGTAGAGCAAACACTGCGGACAGAGCAGCAGTTGAAAGAGAAGTGTTTAAGATGAATGTTGGCACAGTGAGAGAGAGAGAGAGCTCATTAGGCAGGCAGGTGTGAGCCTGGTTGCTATAGTGACTGCACCCAATGGCTCCATACACACGCACAGACATGCACCTCACTTTTGCTGCTTAAAATGAACAGAAAAGTCAGGCCCAAACAAATCCTTCCCAAATGAAAAGTACAGGTCCTATTGATGAAATTCTTTCACCGTGGCGGCAGCAATGTCCAGTCTACCTAATTCTCAGTTTTCATGCCTGTGGAGTTTATTATATGGACGTGGTGACAGTGTAAAAACACCATGCTCTTCTGATTTTCAAACGAACCTTCTGAGCCATTTTAACATTAGAGTCTATGGAGGAGTTGGAGGGAGGAGGCTGTGCTTTGGTGACATTTATGAAAGAACCATAACACCTAGTACAATAGTAAACACATTGGATGAAAGAGGACAGCGATGGCTACGTTTTGAGGGTAAAATCATACCTGTGGAGCAAAAGCTGCTCACACAGCAGCAGTTTTAAAAAATATTTTAAGATTAATTTTTTCGCTCCTCTCACTCTGGCAGTTGAGCTGTCTCACTCTAGCCCCAACATTCCGTCCCATACACACCCATTATAAACTCTGAAAGCGGCTGAAAAAACATCATGAAACTTAAACTGGAACTGAAGAAAAAGTATAACAGATATTGAAAAGATAAATACAAGTTGAATAGTTGAATGTCTTGTCTTCGTTTTAAAGTTTGAATGGTAGCTCTATGTCAACGTATGTTGAAGTAGATACAGTTTGAAAATGAGTAAGTTGAATGAGGATTTGAAGGGTCTCCCCATTGAAATACATGGGAAATTTTGTTGAAAAAAGTTGAATAATTTTAAAAATATAAATGTTATAAATGAGAAAAATAGAAGCACACCATTCAAAAGAAGAGGAATCTAATGGTGTTTGAATGGTTTTCTAAGTTGAGCGGTTTTGAAGGAGATAGTCGAAAAACGTGCGGAATAGGAAAAATAATAATAATAAAGATTAGAAGAACAATATTGTGAATGCTTTTACAAGCATTCACACTAATAATAAAGATTACAACAACAATACTGTGAATGCTTTTACAAGCATTCACACTAACTAGAAAGTGCATTTTCTGAAGAAACTGCAGTGTGAATGCTTGAATCTGAATATATGCACTGAAAAGAATTAATTGCTGAATTTTAAGTTAAAAATGTTGAATGAGATGAAAAATACAGAAATTTTCACCTGAAAACAAAAGTGCTGAACTGCTAAAAGCTGACAAGCACAGAGAAGAAGTTGGAAAATAGCTGAAAATGTTTTAAATGTAAATTAGAAAAACCTAAGTAATGAGAAAAGAAAATTTAGAGTCAGAAAACATCTGAATGAATATTAAAAGTTCATATTCTTTGAATCACTGAATGACTAAAATGTGATCCCTGCACTTGGATCCACACAGTTTAAAAACTTTACATCTCTGAGCTTTGAAAGATGCAGTGTTGGAAAGAGAACAACGATGGCGACGTTTTGAGGGTAAAATGATGGCTGTAGAGCAAACACTATGGACACAGCAGCAGTTGAAAGAGAAGTGTTTAAGATGAATCTTGGCACAGTGAGAGACAGAACTCGTTAGGCAGGCAGGTGTGAGCCTGGTTGCTATAGTGACTGCACCCAGTGGCTCCATACACACGCACACAGACATGCACCTCACTTTTGCTGCTTAAAATGAACAGAAAAGTCAGGCCCAAACAAATCCTTCCCAAATGAAAAGTATAGGTCGTATTGACAAAATTCTTTCACCGGGAGGCGACAGCAATGTCTAGTCTACTGAATTCTCAGTTTTCATGCTTGTAGAGTTTAATATATGGACGTGGTGACAGTGGAAAGACAGCCTGTACTTCTGATTTTCAAACGAACCTTCTGAGCCATTTTAACATTGGAGTCTATGGAGGAGTTGGAGGGAGGAGGCTGTGCTTTGGTGACATTTATGAAAGAACCATAACACTTAGTACAATAGTAAACACATTGGATGAAAGAGGACAGCGATGGCTACGTTTTGAGGGTAAAATCAGACTAGTGGAGCAAACGCTGCGGACACAGCAGCAGTTTTAAAAAATATTTTAAGATTAATTTTTTTGCTCCTCTCACTCTAGCAGTTGAGCTGTCTCACTCTAGCCCCAACATTCCGTCCCATACACACCCATTATAAACTCTGAAACGGCTGAAAAAACATCATGAAACTTAAACTGGAACTGAAGCAAAAGTACAATAGATATTGAAAAGATAAATACAAGTTGAATAGTTGAATGTCTTGTCTTCGTTTTAAAGTTTGAATGATGGCTCTACGTCAATGTATGTGGAAGTAGTAGGAGTTCAAAAATGAATAAGTTGAATGAGGATTTGAAGGGTCTCCCCATTGAAATACATGGGAAATTTTTGTTGAAAAAAGTTGAATAAAATTAAAAATATAAATGTTAAAAATGAGAAAAATAGAAGCAGTCGTGTCCAAAAGAAGAGGAATCTAATGGTGTTTGAATGGTTTTTCTAAGTGGAACGGTTTTGAAGGAGAAGGAGTACAAAAAACGTACGGAATAGATAATAATAATAAAATAGAATAATAAAGATTAGAAGAACAATACTGTGAATGCTTTTACAAGCATTCACACTAATAATAATAACTAGAAAGTGCATTTTCTGAAGAAACTGCAGTGTGAATGCTTGAATCTGAATATATGCACTGAAAAGAATTAATTGCGGAATTTTAAGTTAAAAATGTTGAATGAGATGAAAAATACAGAAATTTTCACCTGAAAACAAAAGTGCTGAACTGCTAAAAGCTGACAAGCACAGAGAAGAAGTTGGAAAATAGCTGAAAATGTTTTAAATGTAAATTAGAAAAACCTAAGTAATGAGAAAAGAAAATTTAGAGTCAGAAAACATCTGAATGAATATTAAAAGTTCATATTCTTTGAATCACTGAATGACTGAAATGTGATCCCTCCACTTGGATCCACACAGTTTTAAAGGTTTACATCTCTGAGCTTTGAAAGACACTGTGTTGGAAAGAGAAGAATGATGGCGACTTTTTGAGGGTAAAATGATGTCTGTAGAGCAAACACTGTGGACACAGCAGCAGTTGAAAGAGAAATGTTTAAGATGAATCTTGGCACAGTGAGAGAGACAGAGCTCGTTAGGCAGGCAGGTGTGAGCCTGGTTGCTATAGTGACTGCACCCAATGGCTCCATACACACGCACACAGACATGCACCTCACTTTTGCTGCTTAAAATGAACAGAAAAGTCAGCCCCAAACAAATCGCTCCCAAATGAAAAGTACAGGTCGTATTGACAAAATTCTTTCACCGTGAGTGGCAGCAATGTCTAGTCTACTGAATTCTCAGTTTTCATGCCTGTGGAGTTTATTATATGGACGTGGTGACAGTGGAAAGACACCATGCTCTTCTGATTTTCAAAAGAACTTTCTGAGCCATTTTAACATTGGAGTCTATGGAGGAGTTGGAGGGAGGAGGCTGTGCTTTGGTGACATTTATGAAAGAACCATAACACCCAGTACAATAGTAAACACATTGGATGAAAGAGGACAGCAATGGCTACGTTTTGAGGGTAAAATCATACCTGTAGAGTAAACGCTGCAGACACAGCAGCAGTTTTAAAAAAGATTTTAAGATTAATTTTTTTGCTCCTCTCACTCTAGCAGTTGAGCTGTCTCACTCTAGCCCCAACATTCCGTCCCATACACACCCATTATAAATTCTGAAACGGGTGAAAAAACATCATGAAACTTAAACTGGAACTGAAGAAAAAGTATAAAAGATATTGAAAAGATAAATACAAGTTGAATAGTTGAATGTCTTGGCTTCGTTTTAAAGTTTGAATGGTGGCTCTATGTCAACGTATGTCGAAGTAGTTTGAGTTGAAAAATGAGTAAGTTGAAGGAGAATTTGAAGGATCTCCCCATTGAAATACATGGGAAATTTTTGTTGAAAAAAGTTGAATAAAATTAAAAATATAAATGTTAAAAATGAGAAAAATAGAAGCACATCATTCCCAAAGAAGAGGAATCTAATGGTGTTTGAATGGTTTTTCTAAGTTGAACGGTTTTGAAGGAGATGAGCGGCGAAAACGCGTCACGGAAAAGAAAATAATAATAAAGATTAGAAGAACAATACTGTGAATGCTTGAAGCATTCACACTAATAATAAAGATTAGAAGAACAATACTGTGAATGCTTTTACAAGCATTCACACTAATAATAAAGATTACAACAACAATACTGTGAATGCTTTTGCAAGCATTCACACTAATAAAGATTAGAAGAACAATACTGTGAATGCTTTTACTAGCATTCACACTAATGATAAAATGTCCAAACGCGCTCTAATCACTCTCTCCCGGCGGAGAGCTCTGCGGAGAATTTGGGCATCAACATCTACTGGCTCTTCAAGGAAGGGGCACGCCATGTCTGACACTTCCTACAGTAAGGTTTCCGAAAAAGAGGCGGAGAAAGTCAGGGTTAGGTGAAGTAAACCTGCTAGGGGGCAGGTTAGCTTCACGGAGTGTGTCGTCATAGTAACTCACTCAGAATTAATCTAAACTCGCTTTGTGAAACCGAAAACTCAGAGTTTTCGTTAACTCAGGGTATACTTACTCAGAGTTTGCACTAAACCGGCTTTCTGAAACAGGGCCCTGGTGTAGCTCCGGCTTGCCATAATGTGGCCGCCTTTGAACGCAAGCGGTTGGCTGTCGTTCAACCGTGATGCCACACCTGGCTGGCGTACAGCCTCTGCTACCTGAGGTTGCCTGTTGAGCATCGGGGACTATAGGTGGAAGTACACGTGCAGAATGCGGCAGTACTGGTTTATATACATGGGTGCCAAAGGGCGAGTCATAGTTAATTTCCGTGAGTGCCTTTTCTGACTTTAGCTGCGTTGTACTGTAAGTATATCACGGCGTGACTTCAACACGTTCACTGACTGTTATCCGCCGAGCTAAGGAAAACCGGCGGAGGGAGGTGAGTGGAGATGCCGGTCAGGCACAAGTTTATTGGGTATATCATTTATGTTCCGAATCATAGCAGCTGCTTTTTGTTTTCAGTGACGGGATGGATGGATGCCTGGTTTAGCTCATGTACTGTACCTTCAGCTAACTCTTTATTTGGACTCTTCTCCTTTACCGTAGCCGTGGGTTTATACATAGCACAACACTTTTCGCGACGGAACTTGCCTGGTTAACGGTTGAAAATAATTTCTAAACTCTGATATGACTTTTTTAAAGCCTGGTCGCACAGAGACAGGTTCTCGGTAGCGAAAAAAAAACACACCCGGATTTCTTAATTTGAAATATTTTCTACGGAAGTTACTTGTTTGTAGACACTATCTGAACACGTCCCATAAGACTGGCTAGTTTTCTTACGGTACCTTCAAATAATTAGAGCTGTTTAAGTTAAAACACACGGACAGCTCTCTATACTCAGTCATGGTTTGGGTAACCGCGGCGTCGTCGTTCTGTACCGGAAGCGTTTGTTTCAGCGAGCGTTACATTGCAAAAATCAAAGAGGAGAATGCGTACTAATTATAGATGAGGCGGCCTCGGCTATAATTGGTATCTCCTATAAAGTGACCCTGTACTCGCTGACAAAAGCATTTTAAAAATCTAAATAAAGCTTGACCTCTAGCCTGGCTCTCGGGATTAGTCTGACATGAAACTACGCAACGCTTTTCATATCTCCTTACTTGTCCTTCCTTCTCAGTGCGTTTAAAAAGAAAAAGAGTGGGTCAGCCTGGCTATAAACCTCAGGCTTATCATCTACAGTGTTTACACACTGCTTCCCTGTAACCTCGCTGCCCTTTCCTCTGTTTAGAACTCGGAAACAATGTAACCAAACAAGAAGAAAAAAGGTTACAGTAACAGTGGACACTAGTAGAAACTCCGTCTGAGGGAGAGTGCACTGTAATGGCTGTAGGAAATATTCAGACAAGGGACAAATTAAGGGGGGAAAGCTGAATAAATAATAAACAGCTGCAGATTGTTCCGTTCGAGCAGATTTGGTCAGTTAGGATACAGTTTGCCATAAGGGCTGAGCATGCCACATGAGTTTGTCTCAAACTTTACAGATTGAGGGCTTGTGTTTGAAATGAGTTTTTTGCATTTAAATACATCAGTACAAATAGGTTTTCTGTAGCTAAAACAATTACTTATATTCACACTTCACTGAGTGGGTTGATCGAAAAAAATAAATGGTTTTATGCTGTGGCCTTCAGTCACCAGATCTCAACCCAAATGGGATTTCATACAGTGTTTAACAGCTGTTTCCTTCACCATCACCAGAATGCCAAATCCACGCTTATCTGCTGCAGGAGTGGTGTTCATTCTTTTGGGCCACATTCTATTACTACTAAAGAACTGTAGCCAAACTGAACTGTGTTTTTACTGTGATCAAGTAGAGCTAGACCACTGACAATTAATATCTTAAACGACATTAACATTAGAAAGAAAATTTGTCAGTGTCAGTCAGCACTCTGTGTCATCACTGTTTCACATACTCGCACAGAAAACTCATTAATTTAACTTTCATCAAGTCTCAGCACTGGTAAAAGAAGAGATAAGATAAGAAGTGTATTGAATGGGATAATTTGTTTCCTGTCCTGAACTGTAAGTGGTTCTCAATGTGCATCTCTATAGAATATGTTAAAGGGCTTTTGCAGCTTGCTACACAGGGTTATTTACAGCATAGCAACAGTGTTCAATAAACCGTATCTGACACATACAAAGTGTATATTTGAGACTCTAAGTTAAAACAACACACTCAGTTCCGTGTAACCAGTGTCCAAGCCTTCTGAATCATTAACTATTGGCTGAATTATTTACAGTTGTAGTTGACTCACACACCAGCATAACGGATGGAATATCACATATGTGTTTGTGATAGGAAATGCGGATTCATTCGAAGAAGAAGAATATTGTTGTGGCAGTGCTGCTTGTCATTGGGGGATTATATGTCATTAACCATTGTGACTTCCTGGCTGTAAGAACACACCTACACATAGAATTTGAGTTTTGTTTTTTTGTCTTTTGGGTTTGTTTTAGTTGTTGTTGTTGTTGTTTTGCAGGTCTTTGCAAGGTCACCTGAAACAGTTCATCATAAGTTAACATGGCAAGCAGACAGGCTTGTTAGTATGGAGTCCTGGATTGACCAGGCAGATTATCTGAGTTTCAATGTGTCCTATCAGCTGCTTGCTGGAGTGCTGCCTACTCAACAGAGTGAGTCTCCACACTTTGTTCTCATTATTATGATAAGGTGGCTGCTGCCTTATCAAACCATAAAAAAAGAAATTGCAAAAAGTCATGAATAGAAATAATGACAGCACTTTCTGGTGTTGTTCCCTAAGTTATGGAAACTATGGATTGCGTTTTTCCGCTATCACTTGCATATTCCTATTTATATGAGCAGTTGTGCCTTATTTTGTATTATTTTGGTATTTATGTCATGGATTTATTTGTTTTTATTTCAATGATAATTCTCCTTTTTTTGTTTTACTTTTTTCACTCACAGTCTGAAGGTTTTGCCATGCTGAATATCACGCCTAATTAATTTATTGTTATCAGAAATATTTTTCAGCCTCAGCTTTGGATTTGAAATTGCATAAAACCCTTCACTTTTTTCCTTTTTCTTTCGGCTTCAGAGTATTTATCTGTTGGATTATCCTCAGTAAAGAGGAAGAAGGGCAGCTATCTGGTCCCCACATTGAAATCCATCTTCTCCCAGTCGTCTCCTGAGGAGCGCTCCTTCATGGTGGTGGTAGTGCTGCTAGCAGATTTCGACGTCAGCTGGAGAGTCGACACTGTGAAGGAGATCAAATCGGCTTTTGCCTCTGAGTTGGAACAAGGCCACCTTTTGGTTATCCATGTTCCCCAGGACTGGTACCCTCCTATTACAGGTGCAGCTCACATGCAATCACCCCAGTGTACAAATTCATTCACATACGGTTGGAATGGGTTTTTTTGTTTGTTTGTTTTGTTTTTTGTGATACAAATCTGTCTGGTTCTCTGTAGGTCTGAAGAGGAATTTCAACGACGCTCCCGAAAGAGTAACGTTCCGCTCCAAGCAGAACCTGGATTATTCCGCCCTGATCCACTATTGTGCTGGTCTTGGACGGTATTACCTTCAGCTAGAGGATGACGTGTTCTCTGCAAAAAACTTCCTCACAACCATTAAAAAGCGAGTTGAGGAGCAAGAAGGAAAAAAGTCCACCTGGGCAACGCTGGAATTCTCTGCCCTCGGCTACATTGGTAAACTCTACAAATCAGCCCATCTTCCTCTTTTGGCTCGCTTTCTCTTCATCTTTTACCAGGAAATGCCCTGTGACTGGTTGATGAATCACTTCCGAGAGGTGATGACTCAAAAGGAGACCATCCTTTTCAAACCCTCGCTGTTTCAACACATGGGAACTTTCTCCTCATTTCAAGGCACATACAATAAGCTGAAAGACAAGGATTTTGAGGAGGACATCTATACCAATCCATCAGCTGAAGTTTACTCTGACATGTCCACCTATCAGAAGCACTTCCCCAAACTGGCCTGGGATGCTGGGGAAGGTTTCTTCTGGGGCCGCACCCCAGAAAAAGGAAATTACCTGACTGTAGTGTTCACTGAGCCTACGGTGGTGACAGGGATATTTGTTGAAACGGGGTCAGGAGGCAAAGACATCCTGGAGTCAGGTGAGGTGGAGATGGGTCACAATGTGGTGGCCACAGACAAAGAGAAGAGTTGTACAGAGTTTGAGTCAGTGGGAGCCTTTGAGAATGGAAAGTTTAAAATGCAGGAGTTGGATAAAAAGTACAGCTCAGCCTCTTCGTGCCTGAAGATAAAGATCACAGCTACTCAGAAGGACTGGTTGATCATTACGAAAATCAGAATCACCACAAAGCCGACTTTACCTCATCAATAGACATAGATGTTAGTTCTTCCTCGCAGATTAAAAACTATTTTGATCAAAATATGCCAAACTGAACTTAGGACTTGTGTGCCTTGTTAAAATGTTTCATTTATCAAACATCAACTAAGTGCTCTAAGCAAATTGTCACTTTGAAGCAAGTTTGACCAAACTTTGTGATGATATGTTGTCTCTTCACCGAATCAAGGAGCTATAATCAGACAATCAACTCCATGTGTTGTATGTATGTACTGTTAATGCATTTGGCTAATTGCATTGTGTGTGAAACTGCACTCTTCATTAATTCATTGTTTTAAAATGAAGAAGAGAGAACATCCATGTGCTTATTATGAGACCTATTGATTGTAGGTTGCCACCTATTGGTCAATAGGTGGTCAATGCTTGTGATGGCTGGCCAACTGCTTTTGCTGAAATATTACCTGTTTGTCTCCCCTCACCAGTATCAGGCCTGCTATGGCTTTTCTCATCAGCGGCCTGATTCAAACCTCAGGCTAGATCTATAAATAGTGTACGTCTGTCACATGTTACACCAACTACACAGAGAGGATAAAAGATGTCAGCTCCCATTTGCAGTTTGATCTGTTTTTTGTTTTTTGTTTGGTTTTTTTGGTTTTTGTAATAGGAATTTTTGCTTTCTTAAATACCTCAGCTCCTTTTTCCGATAAGTACATATGTTTTTATTTGATTCCGGGGGGATGCACTATAAAGGGTAATGGGTTAACAAGGTATGTTGAGTTTTCAGTATCACAAAAGCAGTACAGTGGGTTCTTTCTGTTGGCTCACAGCATGAAAAGTCTGGGTTCAAATGTGCCAACTGAAAGCTTGTTTTTTGGAGTGTCTGTGTAGGTTCTCTTTGGGCACCGTAGCTTCCTCCTCCAAAGACATGCACGTTAGGTTAACTGGTGGTTGTAAATTGGCTGCAGGTGTGAATGTGAGCATGAGTCATCGACCATTTTTCTGTTGGTCTTGTGATGGACTGGTAACCATCTCAGGTGACTCTTTGCTTCAGGCTCCCATGCCCAAATCTAAATCTGATAAGCAGTTAAGAGGATGGATGGATCCCTTGACTAGATTAAATTTATATTGCACATCTAACTTGCTTCAGACCAGTTTACACTCTTTCGCATTAAACTTGGCTGAAAAAAGCATGCCAAAGTATCCTTGGGTACGATACTGAATCCTGACGCATTCATCTGAATGTGAGTGTGTGTGAATGTTACATAGAAAGCGCTTGAACACTGATGTGTAAATGGGTGAATGAGACATGTTGTATAAAGTGCCCAAGTAGAGTAGATACAAGAACCAGTCTATTTACCATTCTACATGCAGAGTTAGCCACTGTGGCAACCTGTTGTGAATAACAGAGCAGGGAAAAGTAGCTCTTTCTCTCTGAGAGAAAGTGTCCATCCATTAGCCACCTGTTGAACTGCATGTTTTTAACACAGCCCAACAAAGATATGTACTGAAGACACAAAGGTACATCTTTCCACTGGAACCTGCATTCATTCAGCTAATTAGACAAATCTGTTTCAATTTTAGAATATATAACAGATAATAATAAGTGAGATTAATTTCACTTTAATTTGGCTAAAAACTGAATTTCTGCATCTACTTCTTTATAGGACAGTAATTAAAATTTATAGTGTAAGAAGTAGATTAAAAACATTCTGTGAGAATGCCCCTCTTGCTTTTTTTTTTTTTTTTTTTTTTTTTGCACTGCCAGTTTTCCTTTCATGGTCTTATGCCCTGCTTCTGGATTGAATTATGAAGTATCCAATCAACCCATTTCATGCAACAAATGAACACATACCCCATCTTCTGGGAGCACCCACAGATTCCAAATTAATACAACCTCGATTAACAAAGAAAGAGGATAAACACCACAGTATTTACCAAAACTCTGGCTTCATCCGTTCATGGTTTGATATAGTGGGATATGAAAATGGGCTGCTTACAATTTCCCAATGATTAGCTTTATAAAACAGAATCAAGTACATACAAAGCTTTACAAATGTGACAGACTAAAGCTGCAAAATGCTGCTGAACCTATCACAAACTCTGACAGTACACTGAACACTTGTAATGTTACTAACCAATAGCGTGTGTGAGAGAACAATGCCTTTTATTCTTCTCCATCATTCAGTAATGCTGGAACCAATTACACTGGTCAGCTGACGGAACAATAAGAGATTCTTGATTGGAGTGTCAACTTGACAACATGTTTTTCAGAGTAGAGGTAAAAGGCACAGGAGAAGTGAAGGGCTGATGTAGTGGGCAGTTTGAGTGCGATTAGTAACATTTGAGGCAACACTAATAACATTTCCTTGTATTACCATATTTTTCCTTTTCATAATTCACATGGTGAAAATGGATTAATTACAACCGGTCAACACTACTACTGTTCAGATGTATTTATTTTTATAGGTTTCTGTCGTTTTCTGATGCACTGAGAAATAAAGGACTGTTCACAGGTCTTGCTGTATGTTTCTCTGTCTCTGCTTGATGGATGCTTGTGATGGCTGGCTGACTGCTTTTCCTGACATATTTCTTGTTTGTCTCCCCTCACCAGTATCAGGCCTGCTATGGTTTTTCTCCCCAGCAGCCTGATTCAAAGCTGAATTCTCTTCAGCTGCAGAGCAATGGCTAGGCAGCCTGTCATTTCCTGTAGCTTGTTCTGTTGCTGCCTGCGAGCCTGCTTGGTTCTGGTTGGTAGTTCTGTCACTCCCAGTGATCGACCAATTCTGAGAAGCTGGTCGGGCTTCAGCAGCAGCAGACTGGGTGGCATCATCCTGCGATACTTTCAAACTGGTCTGAAAAGGATTGAAACAGAAGCTGAAACATTTAAATTCACTATACTTTTTAATGGAACTGCTGTTAAATGACTGAAAACAAAGTGCTTTAAAAATTCAGCATTCTTTATAATGTCAGGGCCTTGTTCCAGGAAGCAGATTCAAACTCTGAGTTTAAAAACAAACTCTGAATTGATCAACTCTGAGTTTCTTGTCCAACCTAATTTAAGCACATGCGTTAGTAGAAAAAGATCAATGTGACCAATTACCACATAGTTTGTAATGTACAGTAAATGTTCGCAGTGTAAGAAAACTAGCTGACAGCATTACTGTCTACAGAATAACAGAGATGGAGTCTATAGATTTGATTCTGAGCTGATAATAAATCTGTGATGTAATCGCTGTCTCTGACAGCTGAATAACTGTAAAAGGGGTCATGTGAAGTACAAAAATAACTAAGCAAACTAATGTTTCATGAAAAATGTAGAATTCTGCAAATGAATTCTCTCCTCTTTGCGACTTTATTAATGAAGAAATTAATTATCATGTTTGTCAGCTGGTTAAGATGCAGCAGAAGGTGAGGACTCAGAAAACTCTTGAGTTTCTCTCAGAGTTTGTTAAAGAAAACCTGTTAGCGAGCAGATTAAGTTCAAAGAGTCTGTTACCCCGGTTAAAGTTAACTCTCTTTCTGGAATAGATATTCAGCGAGCGTCTGTTGCTACAGCTTTCCTTGGTATAACCACCAGTAGCATTTTAAGCAAACTTAACAATTGATTTTTTTAAATAAGTAATGTCAGAACATTCCACATAACTTCCAAATTTTAAGCACAAACTGATTACTAGCCAAATCTTCCCACGTTGTAAAATGTGAATAGATGCTTTTAATTATTGTAGTGACTAAAAGCCACCAAGTAACCACTAAGGGCCTCTGTACTACCCGTGCAGACTTTCACGCCTGAAGCTCTTGCAGGAACGAGCCCAGAATAAACGGGACAAGAGGGTCAATATCAGTCAGGGTACATTAAAGTTTGTTTATTTATTTATTTATTTATTTATTTTGCCACTATATATATTTATTTACATTGCCATTCTGTACATTTCAGACATATCAGGCAGGGATTTACATTAAAGGCATAGTTTCATCCAACAGTATTCATTTTATCACAAAAATATGGAATGGAAATTACTGTTTGCATTGTTTAACAAAGCTTTATATCCTAGAAACAAATACCCTGCGAAAATAAAAAATAAAAAACACAACCTGGCTGTTCAGTTCAGGGGCCTGTTCTTCGTACCTCGCTTACTACATCCAAGATCAAATGACACATCCAAGATCAAATCATCGCGCTAACTTTGAGCTCGCTAATCCGGTTCTCCGAACACACCTGTTGTTGACGATTAGTATAGCTGGATGAAGTAATCTGAGATCACTGGGTGGCTTAAAAGGGGCTACGCATCGATAGTAGAAACATTGATCGGCAACCCTGTGATTGGTCGGCGAAGATGTCGAAGGAGTGCGCTCAGTATTTCACGGCAGCAGAGCAAGAACTCTTGATTGAGGGATATCAGGAGTTTCAGAGTTTAATTAAAACGCAGGGGAACACTGCAAAGGCTGCAAAAGCAAGGAGAGAGGGCTGGCAGAAAGTTGCTGACAAATTAAACTCGTAAGTGATCCATGATATTACATTATATCATGTGATATTATTTTATTCCACATTATATTATATTACATCATATCCTCTTTCACATTAGAGCCACAACAGGACCCACTAGAACATGGGAAAAGCGTAAAAGTGAAATATAAAATATTCCACAGAATGGTAATATTTATCACTTATATTGCTTTTAGTCTATGACAAGAGACCCTGAAATAATCTGTTTGGTTGTTTATAACAGCAACCAAGAAAAGGGCAGAACAAATAAAGACAGGTGGTGGTCCTGCACCCCTCGTCACACCCCTTTTTTGTACTGTGACATTTATTGACATTGTGGGTTTTTTTGTGTGTAGTTTGACATAACACTCCATCACTTTTACCTGTTCCCATGCAAGGGGTGACTGAAGCATGCACAGTAAGTCGGGAGTAAGTATATACAGTACAGTAAGTATATATATATATATATATATATATATATATATATATATATAGAGAGAGAGAGAGAGAGAGAGAGAGAGAGAGAGAGAAGTAAATAATACCCTCACGGGAGAATCGATATCTCTATGAGCACACCGTCGCGCTGAGCTAAAGGATCCCGTCTATCCCGCAATATACGCTAAATTCTGTAAACTCTCCTTATCAATCTTGCACCTTCCTTGCTTTCGCGTACAAACGGACAGGACATGGCTGCGACAGACTTCCCAAATCCACCTTCGCTTTTTTTAGCCGTGGTCTCTCATCTTGATTGCACGTAGTAATTTACTATTACTACTCTAAAATATGAATTACATCTGACATGATCTACTACATGTAATAGAATGATTAATAGTACATTTTCCCTTTTTTTCAGAAATGACCTGTATGTATCTGTATGAAATCAATAAAAGAATCAAATACATTATCTTTAGTTACATTGCCAATATTTATTTATGGTAAAACAGTGGAGAAATGTCGCTCTTGCTTTCATATAACTGCAGCGGACATACCTGAGAGGCCGCGATCTAATCCTGTTTACATAAAGTAAACCTGCTCCCGAGCAGGTTTACGCCACGGATCTGTTGCTATGACAGCAAGTCCCAGATGAGCTTGGAGAACCGAACGATCCAAGATCACGCGAAATCGTCAACATTCAAATCCGGCTAACTTACTTAGCGAGGTACGAAGAACAGGCCCCAGGAAACAAGTGCTGTACAACCCATATGTTTTAGAAAAACACATGCACTAAATACATGCTTTTTTTTTTTTTTTTTTTTCCTTCCCCTCTCCCCCTCTCCTTCCCTTCCCCTCCTTCCTCTCCCCTCCTTTTTACATAAAATATAATTACCATTATATAAACAATCATATATATATATATATATATATATATATATATATATATATATAAAAACACCCAGCACGCGCCCCTGCGGGTCGGTTTATCCTTCAAGCTCGGGTCCTCTACCAGAGGCCTGGGAGCTTGAGGGTCCCTGCGCAGTATCTTAGCTGTTCCCAGGACTGCGCTCTTCTGGACAGAGATCTCCGATGTTGTTCCCGGGATCTGCTGGAGCCACTCGCCTAGCTTGGGAGTCACCGCACCTAGTGCTCCGATTACCACGGGACCACCGTCACCTTCACCCTCCACATCCTCTCGAGCTCTTCTCTGAGCCCTTGGTATTTCTCCAGCTTCTCGTGTTCCTTCTTCCTGATATTGCTGTCATTCGGAACCGCTACATCGATCACTACAGCCGTCTTCTTCTGTTTGTCTACCACCACTATGTCCGGTTGGTTAGCCACCACCATTTTGTCCGTCTGCATCTGGAAGTCCCACAGGATCTTAGCTCGGTCATTCTCCACCACCCTTGGGGGCATCTCCCATTTTGACCTCGGGACTTCCAGGTTATACTCGGCACAGATGTTCCTGTACACTATGCCGGCCACTTGGTTATGGCGCTCCATGTATGCCTTGCCTGCTAGCATCTTGCACCCTGCTGTTATGTGCTGGATTGTCTCTGGGGCATCTTTACACAGCCTGCACCTGGGGTCTTGCCTGGTGTGATAGACCCCAGCCTCTATGGATCTTGTACTCAGAGCTTGTTCTTGTGCTGCCATGATTAGTGCCTCTGTGCTGTCTTTCAGTCCAGCTTTGTCCAGCCACTGGTAGGATTTCTGGATATCAGCCACCTCTATCTGCCGGTGGTACATACCGTGCAGGGGCCTGTCCTTCCATGATGGTTCCTCGCCTTCCTCCTCTTTCTTGGGTTTCTGCTGCCTGAGGTATTCACTGAGCACGCTGTCAGTTGGGGCCATCTTCGTGATGTATTCGTGGATGTTTCTTGTCTCATCCTGGACTGTGGTGCTGACACTCACCAGTCCCCGGCCCCTTCCTTCCGCTTAGCATACAGCCTCAGGGTGCTGGACTTGGGGTGAAACCCTCCATGCATGGTAAGGAGCTTTCTTGTCTTTATGTCAGTGGCTTCTATCTCCTCCTTTGGCCAGCCTATTACCCCAGCAGGGTACCTGATCACGGGCAGGGCGTGGGTGTTGATGGCCCGGATCTTGTTCTTACCGTTCAGCTGACTCCTCAGGACTTGCCTGACCCTCTGCAGGTACTTGGTGGTTGCAGCTTTCCTAGCGCCCTCTTCATGGTTCCCATTCGCCATGGGATCCCCAGGTACTTGTAACTGTCCTCTATGTCTGCAATGTTGCCTTCTGGTAGTTCAATCCCCTCAGTTCTGACTACCTTCCCTCTCTTTGTTACCATCCGACTACACTTCTCCAGTCCGAACGACATTCCAATGTCATTGCTGTATAGCCTGGTAGTGTGTATCAGTGAATCGATGTCTCGTTCACTCTTGGCATACAGCTTGATGTCATCCATGTACAGGAGGTGGCTGACAACCGCTCCGTTTCGTAGTCGGTATCCGTAGCCAGTCTTGTTAATGATCTCACTGAGGGGTTCAGGCCTATGCAGAACAGCAGTGGGGACAGAGCATCTCCTTGGTAGATCCCGCACTTAATGGTGACTTGTGCTATGGGCTTGGAGTTGGCCTCTAGTGTTGTACGCCACATCCCCATTGAGTTCCTGATGAAGGCTCTTAGGGTCCTGTTGATCTTGTACAATTCTAGGCATTCCAGTATCCAGCTGTGGGGCATTGAGTCATAGGCCTTCTTGTAATCAATCCAGGCAGTGCACAGGTTGGTCAGTCTGGTCTTGCAGTCTCGGCTGACCGTTCTGTCTACCAGTAGCTGGTGTTTTGCGCCTCTGGTATTCTTGCCAATCCCTTTCTGTGCCCCGCTCATGTATTGACCCATGTGCCTGTTCATCTTAGCCAATATGATGCCTGACAGGAGCTTCCATGTAGTACTGAGGCAGGTTATTGGTCGGTAGTTGGATGGGACCGGTCCCTTCTTGGGGTCCTTGGGGATCAGGACCGTCCGACCTTGGTTAGCCATTCCGGGTGTCTCTCGTTAACTAGCAGCTGGTTCATTTGTGCTGCCAGGCGCTCGTGGAGTGCAGTCAGCTTCTGCAGTCAGTAGGCGTGAACCATGTCGGGCCCTGGTGCTGTCCAACTCTTCATACTGGAGACCCTTTCTTGGATATCTGCCACTGTGATGGTTACTGGACCCTGTTCAGGAGGTCGCTATGGTCTGCCCTCAGATCCACTAGCCACTGAGCATTGCCGTTATGGGTTGCGTCCTTCTCCCATATGCTCTTCCAGTATTGCTCCGTCTCCAGCCTTGGTGGTGCTGTTCTGTTATTGTTCCTTGCCACTGAGAGTACACCTTTGCTGGTTCTGTGAAGAACAGCTGGTTTATTCTCCTGCCTTCTCTCTCTCTGGTGTACCTCCTCAAGCGGGTGTGTGGGCTGTGAGTCTTTGCTTGGCAGTTTCCAAGGCCTCAGGTATGGACAGCTTGCTGTATTTCTTATGCACCTTCTTTGTCGCACCTTTCTGCAACTCCGTTAGTTGGCTAACCTCCCTCCGTGCTACTTTGATCTTGCCCTCTAGCCTCCTTCTCCATGGAGGGTATTGCCCCTTGTGGCTGTTCAACTTGTAGCCAAGCATCTCACTGATCACTGCTGCCGTAGTGTAGATCAGCTTGTTAGTGTCGGTAATCGTGGTTGTAGGTATCATCCGTAGTGCTGCGTTAACATCATCTAGCAGACCTTCTGAGGGTACTTCACGTAATCTTAAAGCCGATATGGGAGGAGGCCATCCCTCCCAGTTTTACTTATTAAAGTAGTCTATAAAGGGTTGCCAAATTTGGTAAAACTGTTTAACGTTATCTCTCAATGAAAATTTAATTTTCTCCAACTGTAAATGATACATTGTATCTCTTAATAAAGCAGAGTGAGTTGGGGGGGCTTTATTTTTCCAGTTTAGAACTATAAGGCGTCTTGCTAGCAATGTTATAAAACTCAAAACACAAACTTGTTTATTATTTAAGTATTTGACTGTAGCTACACCAAAAAGTGCCATTACTGGGTCTGGGGGGAGCTGTTTTTTAAAAATATCAGACAAAGTTTTAAATATTTTACACCAGTATATAGCAATATTAGGACATGTCCAAAACATATGTGACAATGAGGCAGAATTCTGGCCGCATCGATCACATCTTGAGTCTGCTCCTGGAAACATCCTTGAAACCTTCAATTTAGACAGATGGAGCCTATGTAGGACCTTAAATTGTAATAATCCGTGCCTGCAGCAGACGGAAGTAGAGTGAACCAATTCTTGTGCCTTAGTCCATTGTTCTTCAGTGATGTTAATAACCAGTTCTTCATTCCAAGCGTTTCTCAAGTGGTCCAATGTAGTTGTACTGTCTATTTGCAAAAGTTGGTTATAGATCTTAGAAATAGCTCCTTTCTTTAGTGGGTTCATTAGGAACAGATCATCTGAGACTGGTTTTTGTGGTTCATTGGGAAAAGATGGAAACGTTTCTTTAATAAAATGACGTATTTGTAAATACTTGAAAAAATCTCTGTTTTCTATGGAAAAATTTTTCTGGAGTTGTTGAAACGAAGGAAAAAGGTTATCAATAAACAAATCCTTGATTGTGTGTATCCCTTTGGAATTCCATAGCTGGAATGTTGATCCTGAGAGCAATGTATATGCTTGATTATGAATTAATGGTGTAGAGATTGAACATTGATGCCAGTGGAAGTGCCTTCTAATTTGAGACCAAATTTTTAGTGAGTTAGATACTACCGAGTTTTTATATTTATGTTTACTCATATCTGAGTTTGAATGAACCAACGATTTAAGAGTATTAGGGGAAAAAAGTCATACTTTCCATCTGTTCCCAATCAGGTCTATTTTCCCCATCCCAGAATGACATACAACGTATATTGCAGGCCCAATAATAGAACTGAAAACAAGGCAACCCCATCCCTCCTGTAATCTTAGGTCTTTGAAGAAAAACCTTTTTTATTCTGGGTGTCTTCTTGTTCCAGATAAACTGAGAAATTAACTGATCTATTTTCTTAAAAAAAGTTTTTGTTATCAATATTGGAATACATTGAAACAAAAATAAAAATTTGGGTAAAGTACTCATCCTAATGATATTTATTCGGCCAGCAAGTGAGATGGGCAGTTTAGACAGTCTTTCCAAGTTCTGTTCAGTTTGATGGTATAAATTAATAAAATTATGTTTGAACAGGCCAGAGAATTCACGGGTTACAGTTATTCCAAGATATTTGAAGGTGTTTGAGATTGTAAACGGAAACGAGGTCAATGTGGCACTATCTAATTTTTCTAAAGAACTAATAGGAAACAATATACTTTTTGTTAAGTTGATTTTGTATCCAGAAATTTTCCCAAATTCAGTTAAAACTGTCATAATTTTTGGCAATGATTTAGTAGGGTCAACAATATATAACAACAAATCATCTGCATAGAGAGACACCTTATGTTCTACACCAAATCTCCTTATTCCTTTATAATCCTTTATTGAGCGTAATTGAATGGCGAGGGGTTCTATAACGAGTGCAAATAGCAATGGGGACAAAGGGCACCCTTGTCTTGTAGAACGGTGAAGGAGAAAAGGGCTAGAAATTATATTATTTGTATTAACCGAGGCTTGAGGTTTTGTGTAAAGCAGTTTAACAAAGGAGATATAATTAGGGCCTATGCCATACTTTGATAGGGTCGAGAAGAGGAAATCCCACTCAACCCTGTCAAAGGCCTTCTCTGCATCTAGTGAGAGTAGTATTTCAGATTCAGATTGATCATAAGTATTCTGTGTATATATAATATTGAATAACCTTCTAATATTAAAAAATAACTGTCTATTTTTTACAAAACCCGTTTGGTCCTCCGACACAACAGTTGGGAGAACTATCTCTAATCGCATGGCCAAAATTTTTGCCAATATTTTATTATCTACGTTCAATAGGCTTATTGGTCTGTACGAACCAGGTTCCAAAGGATCCTTACCAGGTTTGTGAATTAGAGAGATAGTGCTATCATACATGGTTAAGGGTAAGCATCCTTTAGTTAAAGCTTCGTTATATACCTCCAAAAGAACGGGTGAAATCTGTTCGCTAAAGGTCTTATAGAATTCAATACTATACCCGTCTGGACCGGGGCTTTTTGAGCACTGCATACTTTGAATGGCCTGATTTATCTCCCTTAATGTTATTGGTTGTTCTAACAATAGTTTGTGTTCTATATTAATAGATGGAACTTGAATGGAATCGAAAACACTTTCGATTTTGTCTGGATCTTTTTTTAAGTCTAAAGAGTAAAGTGCTTTATAATATTCTCGAAATACATCATTAATTCTCTTTGGGTCAGTTGTTAATTGTCCTGTACTAGTTCTTATTTCTGTAATCAGTCTTGATGCTGCAACTTCTTTAATTTGCCTTGCTAATAAACTACCTGTTTTTTCCCCGTGTTCATAGTACTTATGTCGAAGTTGTGTAAGTAATCTTATTGTGTCATTTGTATAAAGCAATTTAAGTTCTGTCTGCAATGAGATCTTCTTTTTATAAAGTTTGGATGAAGGAGAAATGGCATATTCTTTATCTATTTCTAAAAGTTCCGTTGTTATATTTAACTCTCTTTCTTTTCTTTGCTTATTCCTATAGCTAGTCAATGAGATAATTTGGCCTCTCAAGTAGGCTTTTAATGTGTCCCATAGTGTGGATCTCGTAACTTCAAGTGTGTCGTTTATTGAAATAAATAGCTTAATTTGATCCTTTATTTCATTTACTATAATGTTATCTAACAGCAAACCATTATTAAATCGCCATTTTGATACATTAGGTCTATCTCCTATTGCTAATTGTAGCAATACTGGACTATGGTCAGATAAAACTATTGCCTTATAGTCACAGCTTTGGATCTGTGTAAGAAATCCATGATCTATTAAGAAAAAGTCTATTCTAGAATAAGTGTGATGAACAGAAGAGAAAAATGAGAATTGCTTAGAGTTTGGGGAAATGGCTCTAAATGGATCTGTCAATTTATATGTCTTCATAAATTTTCACAGATTTTGATTTAGATACTGATCTTTGTGATGATCTATCAAGACTAGAATCCAAAACGAAATTAAAATCACCGCCAATTATCAATTTGTGGGTATCCATATTAGGTAAAGAAGATATAAATGATTTAATAAAATCTGCATCATCAACATTAGGGGCATAAATATTTGCTAGTGTAACCTGATTGTTATAAAGTTTCCCTGTAACTATGATATAACGTCCATAAAGGTCTGATAATACTTTTGACTTTATGAAGGGGATCCCTTTTTTGATAATTATGGCGGCACCTCTATTCTTAGCTGTAAAGTTAGAATGAAATACCTGCCCAATCCATCCTCCACGTAGCTTCTGATGATCCTGTTTTTTCAAATGAGTTTCTTGCAAATATCCTATATCTGTCCCCAGTTTTTTAAGGTGTGCTAAAATGTTGCCCCGCTTAACAGCACCATTGAGTCCTTTACAATTCCATGACACAAAATTTACTAGGTTTTTATAATTATCAATAACCATTATTTAACTTATAAATAAAGATTTGCGACCCAGATAAACCCTTTTTTACCTCCTTTTTTAATAAGATGGCCTCCAAACAAAATACAAACAAAAATGCAGGTGAAAACCCAAACAAAAACAAAAACCCCCTCAAAAACAGTCCCTGCTCCCTCTCTGCTCCTCCCTGACCAAAACAGTCCAACAGAACTTGGACAGAGAGGGGACTCCATACAACAAAAGTATTTAAGTCTCAACTCAGAGAGAGATATGAACATCTGACTTACCACTAAGCTCCTAAAAAAAAAAAAAAAAAAAAAATTATTCATATCTAGATTAATTTTGATAAATTTTTGATAAAGTACACTCACAGTAATAATAATAATAAATAAAAGGAAAAAGAAAAAAGAAGTAATTCAGGCTCTGCGATTGACCTTAATCCCTCTTATGATGGTTTACATACAAGGAAAGATTACATTGGTAAGAGAATAAGTATCATCTTGTAACTTAAATTACCTTAATATTAATCAATTTAAATATTAACTATGAATTTACTTGCAAACGCATACTAATTCATTCTCCTTCTATAGATTTATTCATTTTCTCAAAACAGACCAAAGAAAGGAAAAAGATATAAGAATATCCTCAACAACATAATAACATATTTTACCTGAATGAAAATTTGTCAACTCAGTCAGTGAGTGTTACCGTCCAGTAATGTCTTTCTCGATCAGCTGGCCAACGCCTCCTATTCAGTTTCTTCTTCCGATGTGATCAGCTTGTTGGACAAGATAAATTTCTCCGCCGCTTGTGCATCGGTAAACGTGTATCTGGAGCCATTTGCCGTAATCACCAATTTGGCTGGATAATACAGGCTGTATTGGATATTGGCGCTGCGGAGTTTCTGCTTCAGTTGACTGAAGGTTGCTCGCATCCGCCCAACCTCAGGACTTATGTCAGGGAAAATATAAACTGGAGACCCGTCAAAGTGTAAGTTTCCTTTATTACGAGATAATCTCAGGATCTTCTCCTTTTCTGTGAAGTAATGCAATTGGACAATGATGGGCCTCGGTCGTTCCCCGCTACGTGGTTTGGAGATGAGGCTTCTGTGAGCTCGATCAATAACAATAGGGGAATCAAAATTGTCTGCTCCGAGGACCTCCGCCAGAAATTTTGCAGCAAAACTGGTGATGTTATTTGACTCTGCACCTTCTGCAACGCCAACTATTCTGATATTCTGTCTGCGACTTCTATCTTCTAAGTCAGTACATTTTTCTTGTAGCTTCTTGTAGTCTGCCTTTAGAGACATATAGGACTTTTCCAATGTTGTCAGCCTGTCAGTCGTATCACTCAGGGACTTCTCCATCTCTTTCTGTGTGCTCGCTGCCTCTGCTTGCATAGTGAACAGCTGTTCAACTTTTCCCATAAGTTCGTCTCGGGTGGCTTTAATGTCTGCTTTAGCTTCTTCTCGCAGCACAGATATGTCACTGCTGATTCCTTTATGCATACAAGCCAGCTGGTTTTTAATGCTGTCCAAGCTATCTTCATACGGTTTCAGTCCTGCACGTATTTCTGCACGCAGCGTTCTCACAGATATAGGCGCTTCTTCCCCTGTTTCCACGCTTGCATTAGCTTTAGCTTTAGTTGCTTCGTCGTGTTCCCCGCTCGAGATGGTCGAATCGATTTCTATGGTCTTTTGTGTGTATTTTCTGGTCTTCTTAGTGTCCATTTTAGCGTGGCTTCAGCTAACCAAGAATTGAATAGTCTAGAAAATGCAATATTTAGGATTAATAAGCGGAGCTGAACGCACTCACTACTTCACTCCATGCGGCCGGAAGCGGAAGTCCCCCCCTGCCTGTCCATCTCTCACTCCCCCGTCTTCTCAGACTCCTGCAACTCTAGTGAAATCAACTTCAACGTATTTGAGACCTAATCTGGCTCATCCTCTTTTACTGAACCTCTCCAGCAAGCAAATGTAGACCTCTGCAGAGAAGCAGAAGGAGGGAGAGGGGAGAGGAGACGGAGTCCATCTCCCAGTATGGCACCCAAATAACTTTTCAGCAAACCTCCTCACGTCCTAATATGGTCAATCCAGTGGTGGCTTTAGGGATTTTTGGGCACGGTTGAGTTCAAAGACAACAAGATGGTGAGTTGACATCAAACAGCACAGCTCCAATCTTTCAAATGTGGGTGAGTCAGAGAGCGATGTAGGACAAAAACACCCTTCACAGACAGTGACTCAGAGCAACTGCGCCATTCGGAGGCACTATAACATACCCCAAAAACATTTCATCTGTTTATTGAGGAGTGCATAGTCTTGTGTATCTGCACATGAAACCTTTAAGTGTGTCTCATCATGCATATTTCATGAGACAGTGGAAGAGGGGGGGCAGCATGGGGTTCAGAGTTGAGGTGGCACAGAAGGGTCTGTTCTTTTTATTTTAAAAAGAAAACACAAAGGGTTTGCAATAGACCTAAAACATCACAATAAAAAGTTCACTAATGACTACAATATATTATTGGTGCAACCTGCCAGCAATGTAACTGTCACCTGAGGGCTTGCTCTCCCCCGCCGGCTCCAGATGCTCATTGCTTTAAAAGAAACAAGTCCACCACTTGCTTGTGGTCTTCTAAAATCACTACTAAAAACATGAAATACAATAAACATCAAATACATTTCAATGACCTTAAAAAAAAAAACACTAAAAGAAAAACAGCCTGTACCTTGAACCTCTGCTGTAGAGATTTACAACGACAGTTTGTGTAGCAGACAATTGAAACTTCTCAGGCTCTTCACCGTCTCACATAACCATTGTTCAAAGCCGCTCGTCAGTGCAAATGAGAGAAGAGCACCTGCTGCTATATCGATAGTATTCCGTTTTGTGATGTTAAATGGAATATTAAGTAAATTCTCTTCTTATTCTCCAAATTTACTTAGACGTAATTACATATTAAAAGATTTCCAAAAGGAAGAAATTGAAAGAATAAGAACTAATTATATCACCTTCCCTATCCCTCCTAAAGGGAAAGAAGTCCAATTCAAAATTTTAAATAAAATTTACCCAACAAATAGGCTCCTTGGTGATAGATTTAAGATAAAAAGTGGTAATTGTGTATTTTGTGAAACAGAAGAGGAGGATTTGGACCATCTATTTTTTGTACAATTTTACACAAATCTTCTGGTTGGATTTTCATGCCTGGCTTCCATCGAGTGGGATTCAAATTACCCCATTTATCTTAAAAATTGTTTGGAGTGTTTCTGAAGGAAAAGAAAGCCATTATGTTGTTAATGTTTTATTAATCTTGTGTAAGCAATATAAATGTCGTTTTTTTAAGACCAAACCAACCCTACTTCACTGAAAAAATGACTTAAACCTGTTGGTTAAATCTTTGACTTTAGTTAAAAAGAAAAAGGCAGCATTTTTTGTTTTCTTTTTGGAAGATTTTGATTTAGTGAGTTAATACTCTGTTAACTTTTATGGCCCTGTCTTTATATATTTTTTTCTTCGTACAAAGGATAGTAATTGGTAAGAAGTTTATTTTTGCTAAAAAAAAAAAAAAAAAAAAAAAAAGAGCAACCTGCTGCTACTTCCTCTCCCTTGGGTCCCCTGGGTCCTAAAGCCTTCCCATTACATAATTAAGTAAAATTTGCAATTTGAACTAAATTATTTAATTTTCTTAAATTTGAAAGCTTTCGATCTAATAATAAGCAACAATATTAATTTTAAATCTTGATTTGTTAAGGACTAGAGCCCGGTGGCTGCTCATGAGATAACTGGGAAATACCAAGATGTACAAGGCCGGTTTCCTCTTGCAAAAAGCTGCAATGTAGTTTCAGTTGTGGTGAGTGGTATGAGAACTCTCTTTCTTCTGAGTTTCTACTGCATTTCCCTAGGTCAGACATTAAGTGCAACATGCCAGTGGCAATTTTTACTGCTTCAGGCAAACACCTGAAGAATAAGCAAGTCTTTACAAAAACTAACCGAGATTACCATTTTGTGCACTGCAAGAAACAAATAAGCTGAAAAAGGAACCAAATTCAGTTTATTTCTGTTTGCTTTTCTTCAAGAACTAGTCCTGGTAGACAACTTGTGCTTTTTAATTCTTCTTCTTTTTATTCCCTCTCAGTACTAATATTGATGTAGAAGTTTCATAGAATTGGCTTAAACACACTAGCAGGGCTGAGGTCATCCACAGAACTGCCCTCATATTTGGCACAGTGTTCCTACTGTAACTGTTATAGAGCAGCTGTAGTCACCAGATAATGTTAAATGCCAAAAACTGTGTGCCACACACAGAAAACTGTCATAAAGTAAGCACATCTAATCAGTAACCCCCAATATAAAGGAATACTTTTTAACATTTTTTACATTTTTAACTTGCTGACATTTGCTAATGTCAGTGACCATGAGCCACGGGTTATACCAGACTAAGTGTGACTGTAGCATTAAAAGTCTTTACTACTATTTACTATGTGCACAAGAGAAGGTAAGGGGGGACTAGTCTTAGCTGAACTAAGGTCTGGGCACGTGCTCTTTTGACTGATGTTGGATATACTAGTTGAATTAAATTCATCTTGGAGCCGGGCTGATACCCACCTATTACAAATATATTTCATACTTAATATGTCCCAATAGGTTGCAAGCAATTAGTCAGCTTTAGTTACTGATGTGCATATTAAATATGTAAGGCTTGTCCTTCATTTGCACAATAACTCCAAAGTTAGAAAGATCCTGTTTCAAAGAGATGCTGAAAAGATTCACGAAGTTATTACTTCCACGCTTGACAACTCAAAGTAATTCAGCAGACTGCCATAAAAGCTCTCTGAAAAAAGCTCCCAGTTGATTCAGAAAGCTGCAGCAACAGTTCTGACAGGGACTGGGATTAAGTAGGATTTCAGGAATGTAGAGTAATTTTACCCTTCCAAAACAAAACTTTTTATTCAGTGCCCTACTGGCTCATACTTTGAACCAAGGAAGCAGAGAGCAGAAAGAGGCCCAAAAGGATTTTATTCAGAACTCTGGAAGCGGAATCAATCTCATTGCTGTCAGGGCATGAGGTGGAGGAAGGCCAGATATCAGAGCAAGAAGTTGAAAGCTAAGAGGAAGACATATCAGCTTTTGAAGAACCTGAGCACGGACAGTGTGACAGCACCTACCATCTATAATATTAAGAACTGTTTAATGTAGGACTCTGAAGTTTTTAGGCGTTATTATATATAGAAGGGGGAATAAGAACCCTTTCAATGTCATAGGTTTGTGGAGACCAAGTGTGATGTGCAGACACTTGGAGACAGGATCATCTTAAATAAAGGCGACTGGTTTATTAGGTTGAACTTCCAAGAACAAAAACTGAGCATGAAAATGCAAAAGAAACTAAAAACCTTGGATTACACAACCTAAACTGGGAAAATACTCAGAGGTACAAGGGGCTAGATAACACTGAGGGAAACTGAACAGATAAACAAAGAGAGACTGACACAACACATATGCAATATATACACAGGAGGATGAGCAGGGGAGGGCAGGAAAAAACAACAGGGACAAATTAGACACAATGAGACAGAGGAAGCAAAACGGAACATTTAGCACACAAGACAAGGGACTATCAAAATAAAACAGGAAAGATAAGCACACAGGATTAAGACACACAAGCCTGACACAGGCAACAGGTAAACAAATATAGAAACACGATAGCCTTAACATGGAAGGTACTAAAGGATGAAACCCAAAGATGAGACAAAGGGATGAGTAAGTATACAATTAACCCTAAAGTTATTTATGACTAAACTGGAGACCTCAGAGCCCACTTCTCCAAATCAAAACAATAATGAATGAAATTATAGATTCAAAGGTTGCTGGGTCATCGACCCCAAACCATGATATTCAGTTGAATTCTCATGAAACATTCTTGAGCAAAACATTCTTCAGCATATCTGTGGTCACTGAATGGCTCAGATAACCTAGGATCAGAATTTAGTCTTTCCAAGTTATAATAGTTAGTTATTATTTAATAGTTAGAAGTTCTATTATCTTGTAACTGATAAAGTCAGGGCTTTATTCTGCCTCTTAAAGCCACTTAAACACAATGCAACAAGGCTGCCATGGAAAGATGGTTCCCTTCACAGGCTGGTGTCCTGTATGGAAACTGAGAAACCAAATCCCACAATTTCAAAGCCCCAGCTTACACAACACTTCTTATCCATAATGGACTTTGGGTGTTGTCATTTTCCCCCTTCTCAGGAATCCCAAAAGCTGGTATGTCCTCTGTGTGACCTTTCACCTTCTTGCTCTATTGTCTGGCATGCCTCCACCTCATCTGCTGTAGGGCTCCAACGATTCTTCGCCATTATCGATGTCGTTGAATATATATAATTTGTCGACACAGAATTTTATTGTTGACGTGTCATATCCCAATTTGAGAAGCTCATGCACCTTTCAAATGGCTGAAGTCATGATAGAGAGCATCTTTAGCATAGTTATCAACAGCTGGGAACATCATCTCAAAGATAAGAGCAAGCCTTACTCCAGAGCATGTTCACTGCAATCGGGAATTCATGAACTGAATTATCTCTAAACTCGAATCTTTTTGAATTAATTTGAAACTTTATTTGAACTTGTGGACAGAAGCCATTTTAGATTCCTGTTTGCACATTAATTTTGTTTAAATACTACTTGCACTTAAATTTGTATTACCTAATATTTTCATTTATTTCATTTTTATTCTGATGGTCTTATGTTAAAAATACATTTGATTATTTTCAAATTCATACGTTTTCTGGGTCACGAGATAACAGGGTGACATTTACAGGTGGGCAGACTTGAGCAGGTGAGGCACTAAAGCCTAGAAAATGAGGTCTGCCCACAGGAAGCGGACATAAGAGTTGCTGAAATAATAGTTGACTAATCGACTAATAAAAGAAAAATTAGGCAGATTAGTCGACTATTAAAATAATTGTTAGTTGCAGCCCTAATCTGCTGACTGCTCTAAGTATGACTCCAGTTCTGAGGAAAATCCTTTCTGCCTCGCTCACCCATCATCATTATTCTGTGATCAAACAAAACCTGATATCCACTGCAAGGGACAGAAGATAGTAAATAAATAAATGAAAAATGTGAAAGAAAAATAATGACGCAACATGTTTCTTTGAAAAAAAAAAAATCTTCATGGGTGTTAGATTGCCTCTGCCTTTGTTGGTGTGGAGGCAGATTTCTTTTCTCATGTATTAATCACATATTTTATCATATCAGGTTAGTTATAGTAATATCACTTTCTCAATTTACTATAGTAAGGGCACTCCTGTCACCAGTTTGCATGCATGTGGAATGTTAACACAGTGAGGCAATTGTAATGGGAGACATTGAACAGATAGTGGGACTCCTTCTCCTTATCAGGGTTGTAAATCCTTAGGTGACGGCCAAGCAGAAAACAAGGTCATAATTCTCTCTGTGAGGGAGGAGGTATAGCCCCCCGTGAGAGGGGGCAACATGTAAGAGTTTGTGGAATGTTCTTTCTCTGTGTCTCTGTATATAAGATGTAAGGGCGGTGGCCAAAATTCAGAGATGATCCTGGTGTTTCACTGGGATGCTCTCTCCACATTGCAATATGTTTATTAAACCCACATCAAATCAAACTCACTGGGTGTGTTGCAGGTTGTTGTTAAATTTTCCACAACATCGGTCCCAAGTGAGCCCCCAGTCAAGTTTCTAAGAGGTCCTCTCCACTGGGGTCGGCCCTCCAAAGCACTCTCTCTGCCTTGCAGCCGGTCCCCATGGCTCATCTGTCTTACCAGGCAGACCCTCAGAACTAGCCCTTTGTTTTTTGGACTCTTGGGTTCCTTATTGTTTTTCTTTGGTCCTCTTCCTATTCTGTTTTGGTCCAGAGTGACCAGAGAGACCTTTAAATGTCAACAACGCTCTGAGGCAATCTGAAGCCAGCTAATTTCCATCCTCTCACCATATGGAAACAAGACGGTAGCTCCGGTTACTTACAACCTATTTTTATATTCCTCCTCCTCTCCAAGAAGACATTATTTGGAGCGGTATAGTTATGGTCTTTCAAAGCAAAGCATGGCCTCCCTTTAGCTTTGAAGGCATAATCTGAACAGTGTCTTTTATATACAGAAGATATTGGGAGCATCTAAAAAGCTTTTCCATTTGATCACACACTAAATACATTTTTAAGGATATAATGTAACATCTGAATAAAAATCAGACTCATTCAGATATCCTGTAAAATGTGATTGTTAATGCGCCACAAATATTTAACTTGTGGAAAGTAATATGTACCTACAATTTTCCAACCATAACTACAACATTTTGCAAAAGTCTTCACTGCTCATTTCTTTATATTTTGTTTCCTGGAGCCAGATTTTCTTGCAATTTTTAAAGTGGTCTTGAGAAATAGTGTTCCAGGCTTTCTGAAGATTTTTTAAACTTTTACTTTAGATATTAGTTTCTTTTTCACTCATTTTCCATCCAGTCTTTTTACCTGACTCAGAGGAATGTTCTTTTTGTGGTTGTTTGTTAAGTTACTGAACAATGAATATATCATAGAATATCGTAGAATCCTATGAAAATTGTCTCTTTCACATGAGTGTAGTTGCTGATGAAAGCATTCACAGCAAAATGCTTTTTCTGTACTCATCATAGTGAATCAGTAATGTTGTCTGGAACATTATTTGTACTGAAGCATGAAGTTAAAAATAAAGATAGTCTTTGCTGAAACCTCTTCAGGCAGTTTCAAGATTCAGCTCAAACGTTACCCTTTACTTGGAAAGATGAAGCAATTTTAATGGGTAAGTCAGATGACTGACAAACACACTGTGTAAACAGCACAGAGTTTGTGAAAACATCAGTCTGGATGGAAAAACTGTCAGTATACACTCAACATAAACACTGGACACCAGGCTGTGTTGTGTTTGTGTGGCTCTAACCTGCTCGCCAGTTTCCTTCTGCCTATTTGTGCTTTTGCTGCCTCTGTGTGGCTGAGACATGTCAGCGTTCTTTGGATACAGTCCCCATGACTTGACCCTGTTGAGGCCCTCCACAGAGCGGGCGGTAGGGTTGATTCGCTGGCCTGGGATGCGAGCAGGTAGATCCCAGGTGCCTTTAAAGTCAGGCCATGCAAGGCCTCTCTGTAGCAAAACACACACAGTGAGGGAGTTAAGTCATATATTCACCGTGAAAAAAGTCACTTCCAGTAAAGAGGGGAAAGAAGATAGACGTGATCTCACCTTCCCCACTCCTGGGAGCAGGTGTCCTCTATTATCAGCGATGAAGGTAGTATGGCCCACCTGTGCACTGGGTCTCTACAAATACCCACACATAGAGGGAGATAAAATCTTTGTACAAATCTATTTTTTGCACGAATTTGTTTAAACCTAACACGAAATGGAAATGATCAAGAGTTGAAAACTTCCTTTACCTCTCTGAAGTGCTTAGTCTCACACCAGTTCTGCAGCCTGTGCGGTTTAAAGGCGCTGTCATACTGTGGATAGAAGTTTTAAAACGCATAAATAGAGCAGTAAAATGTGTAATGTTTAGCGTTTTTATTGGCGTCGTTATTTATATTACCTGGTTTGCCGAATAGCTGGAAGACATTCCTGGATCTGGAAATTACGGTCTCCTAATCTGTTAAATTGTTGACTCGTTGCTAAGCAATATAGACAAACCAACTTCTCCCTACGACGGCTCATGGGAAAAGAGCTACAAACTGTGGCCTGAAAACCCCCACAGATGAATCAGTTTGTACAGTTTATTTATTTTTTGTTTGTGTCTTATTTTTTGTTGTTGTTCATACACGCTTTATCAGTACTATCTGATTCCGTGTTTATAATTATTAATTAACAAGTTGTTTTATTGGCCTAAATGTGATCTGTCCCCGCCTTCAGTAGGACTTTTACTTTGAAAGATCTAAACGGAAGTTATGAGGTAGAAACGATTTCGTATGTCAAAGTGGATGCTTGTGTTTAACTATGTTTTTATTTTCAGCATATTTCCTTCTTACACACTTAAAAGAATTTTATATATATACACACACACATATATATATATATATATATATATATATATATATATATATATATATATATATATATATATATATATATATATATATTAACCGGAAGTCCAACTATTTTTCTTCCGGGTATTACTAGCGGCAACTAAGAAGACAAATTGATTAAGATGTGTAACTAACAAGCAGATCTTGTGTTTGTTTTTCAAAGTAGGAATAAATATATCAACTAGAATTTGTACTTTGGATGGGTAAGTTAAAAGTTTACAATGAAACTCAATTATCATCTTGTTGACTCGTATACAGTCTGTGCTTCTTTTCTATTGTTGGCTACCCCTGCTTGTACTTCACCAGACATGGAGGGACCATCTGCTCACTCGACCGCATCTCTGCGCCTTGCTGGAAGGAGAGACTCTGGTGGGGATATAGAGGCTTACCCCAGCCGTGACACGAAACACTTTCGCGTCTGTCGCTTCATCATGGAGACAGGTAAACCAGGGATGCTCTGTGTGTGAGTGTGAGAGAGGGCTCGAAGAGCACGTTTTCAGGGCTATAAAGTAACCAAATCAACCCTTACCTGCCAGGAATGACAAGTAAAGTCTTTGATTAAAAAAAAAAAAAAAAAAAAAGTATAATCAATTCAGATCAATGTATCGGCTGATTTATGTCATCGGTTGTATCAAACGTAAAAAAAAGGTGGGTTTGTTCTTCATTTTTATTAATTAGTTTCATGTGTTTGAGATCCCTGTCCTGTTGGAACACTCAGTAATATCAAAGTTTCAGCTAGCCAACTAGCCCTTAATGTGCGCTGAAGTGGAAGAATTTGGAGGTAGTCCTCCTTCTTCATAATGCTGTCTATTTTGTGCAATGTACCAGTACCACTGGTACCACCACAAACGGGCCCCTGAGCTTGATATTTCCACTACCATGCTTGACAAGATGGTACAATGTTCTTAGGTTTGAAAGCTTCACCTTTACTCCTCAAAACGATCTCTTCTTATTTTGTCCAAAAAGCTGAATTTCTTTCTCGTCTGATCATCTAGATTTTCTCCAGAGACATTTGACTTGGCTGAGCTTGAAAGTTTGATGGCTGGCTTGAGCCTTGTTGATTCCTGGGTTATTTCCGAACATCTTAACCAATTTAGTCTCATTTGGGTTTTCCTCCAGACTTGGCGAAGTGGTGACATCTGAATAACTTGTACTTATGCACAATTGTCTGAACTGATTATATTGGAAGCACAGTTATTCATAAATGTCTCCAAGAGACATTGCCAACTTGTGTAAATCTACAATTCTCCATCACAGAGCTTCACTCATGTTGAAGTACTTTCCCATTGTTCTGAATACAGTCCAATGATTGCTGTCAAACAAATCCTTTTTTATGCTGGTAAAGAGTAACTACAAGTTATAGTCAATCATGATCACTAATGAGAAGTTAATAACCCTGTGTCAAGTTAAAAGACACGCGCTTTAAACATTTAAGTGAGTCCATTGTGGTGATCCCTAGTAAATATCTTAAAATCTTAAGTTCTGCCACTTGAAGCTCCGCATCCTATCTTTCTTTCAGTCCCACCATCTCCAAACCTTACATCATAGCAGGTCTCACTAGCTTCTTGTAAACCTTACCTTTGACTCTTGTTCTTCTGTCTAATATCCGCCACCTTTCGACACCTCCCCTCTTACCCACTTCATTGCGCTTAGAGTGTTTTGAACATTAGACTCCCATGTTCAAATGCCTGAATTCAGCACTGCATGGTAAACATGTTCACAAAAAATGCTTTTTGGTCTCTATAGTTAATCTCTCCCTTCATTACAACTGTACAGAGGTGCTCATCTTGATTCTATTTTAAAATTTTATTGTTATATCTGTATCTATGTTATGTGTGTTATGGTTTGCTGAGAATATACAGCACACCAAAAAAACATGATAATTTTTCTTTTCCTGTTTTCTGTTTGAGCTCTCCATCTTCCGGTCTAAATATAGCCGGTTCTGTCTCAAATAAACAACGAGGCAGTGGGCAAAGTGCTAACATTGTCTACATCCATATTTTGTCTATAAGCCTGGAAAAAAAGAGGTTTTGTTTTAAGACAATACTTTGTCTATGTACTTACTCAATGAAAACATAGATTTTGTAATAACCTATACTGCCCTAGTTATGATCTAGATGGTCAAAGTATGTATTATTGTATTGTTTTTTTCTTATTTTTTATCATATTTTCTTCTTTACCAAGTAGAAATGGGCATCTGTAACAATTAGATATATGGTGCCAGAAATTTAGAAAGACTAATCAGCCTTTTTTCCTGAAATGGTCCTCACTTTCTGACACATGTGATTACATGTAATCTGTTAAGGAGCTCCCACTGACATTTAGTTTTTGACAGAAGGCAAGTGATTGCTTATTTTTGTATATTTTAGTGTAGTGATAAATTAAAGAACACATTTTATCCTCATCTTTATTTTCTTTCAAATACATTACAGTGGTGGATGTTCATATTAAACATCACCATAGTTTTAAAGAATGAGCCAAAATAATTTTGCTCTATACTTTGATGACAGTGAGACATATCGGAGTTCCCTATAATAGTCATCTCAGTCCCATAGCTCTGAAGCTTAAAGGGGGAAGACGGTCTGTTTCACACAGCGTATGAACGCTGTGCTGAGACCCAGTAAAATCTAAATAAGGACTATTTGAAATTGTAAATTATATAGAGCTATCTCCAAAAGTTGAATCTGTTCATCTGGACGTAGCGTTTTGTGGGAGAAACGTTTCGTCACTCATCCAAGTGACTTCTTCAGTCTCCAGAGACTGAAGAAGTCACTTGATGAGTGATTCAAGTGACTTCTTCAGTCTCCAGAGACTGAAGAAGTCACTTGGATGAGTGACGAAACGTTTCTCCCACAAAACGCTACGTCCAGATGAACAGATTCAACTTTTGGAGATTTACTTTCCTGGATGATTGAGAATGCATCAAGACGTTATATAGAGCTACTTTACGAGAATTCAAGAATAAAAATATTGAGTTGGAAATGAGCAGGTTCTCTTTAAGAAAGTCAAGGTTTAACGTTTTGAACCTTGTGTCCAGTATTATGTATTCTTTCCTGGTTTTTGATTATTTTTTTTTTTAATTTAATGGGATTTCAAACGAATAGTATTGTGAACTGAAACTGCATTTCAGGATTACAGCAGGTGAAAATAGGTGTGAATCAGTCAGCTAGACATGATAAAACATCTTGCCCCCTCCTCTGTTATTCAGGAGTGAAACTCTGCATGCGCTCGGTGCCCGTAGCTACAGCATGTGTGCTCTATCATCGTTTCTTTGAGAGGGTCGGCATCCATGCCTATGAACCCTACCTAGTGGCCATGAGCTGTGTGTACCTGGCCGGTAAAGTGGAGGAGCAGCACATCAGGACCCGTGATATCATCAATGTAAGCCACAGGTAATAATTCATAAGGTGGAGTGTATAATCAACATTCTAACCTCACAATTTCATGTTAACTGTGGCCTCAGATTGAGCCTCTTAGATATTTAACTTTGCTTGAGAACAAAAAAGGTTGTGTTTTGTCTTTCTGAACTCTTTTTGTTATGAGAGAGCACATAAAAAAGCCCAATACATTTAATAAATCATTTTTAATAAGTAGTCTGCTTTTCTTGAATAAATGGTTTGGTCTGAAAAACATCACAAAAGAGTAAAAACAAAACAGCCTTGACCAGGTAATATTTTTAGATAAGGCTCTGTCCCACCAACAGTGCAAAACCAGAATATAGTGCAGTCATAAACATACATTTAAATAAGTACCCTAATTTATAAGTATGTACTTATAAGTATGACTTTGGACAGGCTCTAACCTACTCATGTGTGAGACAATGCATGGAGAAAACACATTAAAAGTCTTTCTGTTAAAAATTAAGCCAAGTTAAAAATTGCTGGTCCCCACTCCAGTCCCACTCCTCCACCTACTGGCTTGTTCTGAAGCTTTTGATTGTTTCAATATTTGCATTCACTGAAATTTTCCCTGTGCCTTAAAAAAAAAAAAGAACTCCAGTCTGCACATGGAACATATGTATTATGTTGTTTGACACTGGTTTTTCTGAGGAAATATCATCTGCATATACAGCACATAATGCTCTGAAACTGAAGTACACAATCAATGCTTAAATTAACATCCTTTTTTCTTTCTTTTCTTTTTTTTAAATGGACAACCTTTCCAGGCTCTTGTCCCAATGCTTTAAAAACATGTTGGCGGGCAACAGTTTAGCTCAGTCGGACGAGCAACTGTATATGCCACATGGCTGAGAGTGGCCTGGGTTCGAATCCCACCTGCAACCCTTTGCCGCATGTCTTCCCCTTTCACTTTCCTGTCAGTCTTCTCTGTATCTGTTCAAAAAATATCTTTCCAAAAAAAAAAAAACAGAAACATGTTGGCATCAAATTCAAAATAAGCATATATTTTTTCCCCATTATCATTTTATGGGCTTCAAATGGCAACTCATTTGAATCTTACCAATACTGTTTTATTTTACATTTCACATCACACTTTTATGGAAGTGGATGCATTAAATAACGAATTCATTACCAGGCACCTTAACCATTCAGTTTTTGGAGCTGTCACCTTAAATGCTCTCCTCCCCCTCCTGCTCCCTCCTCCTCCCTTTCAGGTATTTCAACAGTGGCAGTGCTCCTTTAGAATGTGACAAGGAGTTCTGGGACCTGAGGGACAGCGTGGTGCAGTGTGAGCTCCTCATCCTCCGACAGCTCAACTTCCAAGTCTCCTTCGAACACCCTCACAAGGTAGTTGTGAGCGCATGTGCACGGATCCCTGTTCCCTCCTTATTTGGTGTAAACCTCCTTGTTGGTCTGTGTTACTGTCTGATTTTCTGATACAAATGTGCTTGTGTTTACAATCTCTGTGATCTCTGGGACAAACAAGTGTTTTCTGTTGGCTTGAATGCTTTTAGTTTTACTTACATGACCCTTACATTTAATAAAATATTAGGTTTTTCAGGTTTAAAGTGTAGTAGTGCCTGTGATTGGCTACTCATTTGTTTGCACAGTAGTAATTTGTTTCCTGATCTCTGAAGTTTAAGTTTGTCTGCTGTCTTTCATCTTCAGTATTTGCTCCACTACCTGCTGTCTGTCAAGTCACTTGTGAACCGCCATGCTTGGTCTCGAACTCCTGTGGCTGAAACTTCCTGGGCGCTGCTTAGAGACTGTTACCATGGAGCCATGTGCATCCACCACAGACCCCAACACATCGCCATAGCAATGCTGTACCTGGCTCTAAACAGCTACGGAGTGGAACTGCCTGCTGGGGAGAGAGAGTGGTGGCAGGTGCGTGCTGAAAACTGTTCCTAATCACAGGCTGAAGAGAGAGGGCTAATCCAAAGTGCGTGTGTCCGTGCTCAAGTGAGAGAAAGAGTTTGTGCACTGTAGGTGGATTTATTACTTCAAGAGGAAAATGTGACATCACCTTATAAGACTAGTTAGAGACTAGCAGGTGTTAGCTGACAAATCCAGAAGATGAAAGTTATTCTCTCCTTCATTTAGCTCTGAAATTAACACAATAAATTCTGTTTTTGGTGTGCCACCCCAGTATTTTTAATGACCCTCATATGGCCACACCTATGAAAACATTCTGGAGGCGCCACTGCTGTGTGTTGCCAAAAGGGAGTTTATTTTCCACTTCCAGCTTCTAAAGTATGTAGTTAATGCAATTAGTCACTAATGATAATGAACTGACATCTCTACTTTTCCATTAAGCTTCAGTTTAGACAGAACAGAAACCCTCCTTCACTTTCCTTCTGTTTTTCCCTCATTTTGAGATGATGATGTCGGATCAGGGTAGCTGGTCACATGGCACATTCATTTTAGTCAGGGTAGAGGCGCAGGCATTTACACTGTGTATCACGAGTGTCAGTTTTATGCCTGGATGCCAACATGAAACTACAGGGAGGCAGATTGAATCTAATATAAATTTAATAATAGAGAAAATGAATTAAAAAGGAGAAAAAAAGCTAACAAATTACATCCAATGACAAGCTCAGCGTTATGTCCAAGGTCACAGTTGGTCAAAACAACACAAGTTGGTGTCCCAGTTGCTGTGTGAGATTTCGAAAAAGGTTTTAGTCCTATTTGGTTGGTGCATTTTATCAGCTGATGTATCACCAATTAAAGCATCTGAAATGGCAGATATGTGACAGCAAACGTTAAAGAGTAAGAGATGAAAGCAAGTGGGATATCAGTTAAAGTGTTCCAGTGAAAGCAACTGAAATCTCTGGGAAGAATGTAAGCTGTAAATGTGATTAAAGTTTCAGTTAACTTCTAAGCACTGGAGATACTTAAAGTATTTTAGTGTGCAAACTTCTGGTACTCGTTTGTCTGGAGGAAGTGACAGCCATTAAGTGTCCAGTGTAAACATGTTAGCAGCAACAAGAAATGTTTAACTTGACGAATAAGGATGAGCAGCTGAAGTATGGCAATGAAAGCAAGTGAAATATCATGGCTGAAAATACTTGAAGTGACAGTCTGTATGTTTGCAGTGACCATAGTTATACATATGAATTCAATTCAGTTTTATTCACATAGTGGCAACAATAGCTGCACTTGTAAGGTAAACCTCTACAATAATACAGAGAAAATCCCAACAATCGCATGACCTCCTATGAGCAAGCGCTTTAGCAAAAGTAAAAAGGATAAACTCCCTTTTAAGAGGAAGAAACCTCCAGTAGAACCAGGCTTAGAGAGAGGCAGCATCTTCCATCTGCCTTTAGTTAAAGCCTGCTCTTCACTCTTGATGTTTTATTTGAAAGCAGCTGACTGATGAGCTGATGTGCAGCCAGTAACGGTATCTGTATGAAACCACCAACTGGGAAATGGTAAATGGACTGGGTTCTTATAGAGCTCTTTTCTAATCGATCTGAGCACTCAAAGTGCTTTACACAACTTGCCTCATTCACCCATCCACACAAGCACTTTTTTCTATGCAAGTGCTTTATATCTAACATTCACACACATTCAGACTCTGATGGATACATCAGAGAGTAACTTAGGGGTTAGTATCTTGCCCAAGGATATTTGGCATGCCGACTAGAGCGGCCAGGGATCAAACCGCTAACCTTCCGTTTAGCAGTTGACCTTCTCTGCCTCCTGAGCTTCAGCCACCCCGACATTGCATTTAAAATGTCAGTTAAAGCATCTGTGTTCAGTTAATTGAAATGTTAGTTTATGTGTTGAAGTTGATAGCAGTTGAAAAGTAAATAGATCTTTTATAGAGCTGCTGTAGCTTCAAAAATTAAGGAATGATCTGCAGTACCAAAGTAGTGTTTACTGCCTCTTCCAGGTGGTCAGGGTTGTACGCTCATGTTGCTCCACAGCACTCTTTCACATCCAGAACAGTTTGAGTTCAACTGGAGAAGCGCGTTCTAAAAAACTTCACATCAGCCACTTTTTTTTAACATTGAAACCACAAGCCGTAGACAAAGTTACATGTTGTCCCACTCCTCTATATCAGAGATAATTTTCTTCTTTTATTGAGTGGTATGGAACGCCTGAGAACATTTCTACAATTCTGAATTAATATGCCACAAACACATTAATTTTCTAACCAGATTCTTACTCTGGATGGCATTACCTTGGCCTCCAGTAATGCTATGAGGAACCTTGGAGTCATTTTTGACCAGGACATGTCCTTTAACGCACATATTAAACAAATATGTAAGACTGCTTTCTTCCATTTGCGCAACATCTCTAAAATTAGAAATATCCTGTCTCAGAGTGATGCTGAAAAACTAGTTCATGCCTTCATTACTTCCAGGCTGGACTACTGTAATTCTTTATTATCAGGATGTCCTAAAAACTCCCTGAAAAGTCTTCAGCTAATCCAAAATGCTGCAGCAAGAGTACTGACAGGGACTAGGAAGAGAGAACATATTTCTCCTGTTTTGGCTTCCCTTCATTGGCTTCCTGTTAAATCCAGAATTGAATTCAAAATCCTGCTCCTCACATACAAGGTCTTAAATAATCAGGCCCCATCTTATCTTAATGACCTTGTAGTACCATATCACCCCATTAGAGCACTTCGCTCTCGCTCTGCAGGCCTACTTGTTGTTCCTAGAGTATTTAAAAGTAGAATGGGAGGGAGAGCCTTCAGTTTTCAGGCCCCTCTTCTGTGGAACCAGCTTCCAGTTTGGATTCGGGAGACAGACACTATCTCTACTTTCAAGATTAGGCTTAAAACTTTCCTTTTTGCTAAAGCATATAGTTAGGGCTGGACCAGGTGACCCTGAATCCTCCCTTAGTTATGCTGCAATAGACGTAGGCTGCCGGGGATTCCCATGATGCATTGAGTTTTTCCTTTCCAGCCACTCACTATGTGTTAGACCTCTCTGCATCGAATCATATCTGTTATTAATTTCTGTCTCTCTTCCACAGCATGTCTTTCATCCTGTTTTCCTTCTTCACCCCAACCGGTCGCAGCAGATGGCCGCCCCTCCCTGAGCCTGGTTCTGCCGGAGGTTTCTTCCTGTTAAAAGGGAGTTTTTCCTTCCCACTGTCACCAAAGTGCTTGCTCATAGGGGGTCATATGATATGATTGTTGGGGTTTTCTCTGTATTTATTATTGTGCGATCTATTGTACAATATAAAGCGCCTTGAGGCGACTTTTGTTGTGATTTGGCGCTATATAAATAAAATTGAATTGAATTGAATTGAATTACATGTATTTTTGCCTATATTCTATAAGTTTTTAACTTGAAAAATGAAAACTTTTTGAACTTTTGTGATTTATAATGACACAGATGGATAAATACTTTTGTATAGCCCATTCAGAAATGACTAAACTTCTGACTAAACTCTCCTTTATGTTTATAAGAAACTTGCGGATCGATCACAGTTCTCACGGCATGCTACACAAGTTAAAGATGGAAAAGCCTTCCTGGGCCTGTCAGCCAGCAGATTTCGCTGACTGGCCCAGGTCGCATTTCCAGACATGTGAGAGGTTTGGACGTTTTATAACATGCGGTCAGGATTCTCTGCCTGCATTCTTGGTAAGTGTTTACATACCGTTTGCGTCACTGTGCGCTTAAACCGAAGTAACATTAACCTGACCGTCAAACCACAGCCATGTTTCAAAGGCACAGATGTCACAAGTGTTAATTGATGGGTGGTAGAAATCCCAGTTTTGCATTTTCACAGTGTTACAAATGAGGCATCTCTCATTCCCGTGTCTCATTCAAATTTCCCACGTGTGGGACTAATAAAAGGTTTATCTTATCTTATCTCATTCCCAGATTAGATTTTTTTTTTCCTAAGTTGCAGTATTTAAATGGAAATGGAGCAAAGCCAGTTTTTTTTCTGCCTTTCTGCTTCGTTCCTCAAGCCAAGAGGACAAAAAAAATGTTTTTTTTAAAATGGTGTGTCGACCTTTTGATGTCTGCTGTTTATTGACGTCTGTGTGTGCATGTATTTGTGTAGGTGCTGTGTGACGATGTGACGAAAGCAGATATCGAGGCTGTGATCGCAGACCTTCTTCAGCTCTACGATATGGAGGCCAAGTGTATCTGAACAACACACCTACAAGACCATCACGTCTCTGTTTTGCCGCTTGACTGTGTAGTACAAAGCTAAACGTGTGTTATGGTGCACATTGTAGTGTAAAACTTTACTGATATAGTGCTATGCTACAACTGAGCACTCAAACCGCTTGTGTTCAGGTGTGTCTGAGGTAGAAGAGCACTTTGTGTCTTTGCCCCAGTTATTCTGTGAGCTGACAAAACATGCCTGCACTACTGATTCTTGCCACTGTGGGGAGACATTTCTTTCATTTCTGATCTGTGATTTGTCGGCCTTGCACTGCATAATAGATCCTGAGCACTTCAAAAACATGCCAACTCTCAGTACCACTGATCTCTTTATATTCCACACATCACACATTTTTACTACAAATGCTAAATGGTCACTACTCTTAGATTTTTCTGGACTAGGGTAGTACTGCACAGTTTTTTTGTTTGTTTGTTTGTTTTTTCTTTGAGATTATAGGCTTGAGGAGTACCTTGCAGAATAAACCTGCATATTTTCAAGGACAATGAATGCTACACACTGGATACCATAAATATCTCGTATTTTTACGATGCATAGTATTCAAATGCATTGGTTGGATGAAGTATTATAGAGGAATATCTGGCAGCAGTGTAATTTCCATTAATCCATTCATTTTATTAACTACTTGTTCAGTTCAGGGTCACAGGAGGCCTGGAGCCTATCCCAGCCACTTTAGGCCGAGAGGCATCGTATGCTGAACAACTTGCTAAACAAGTCTGTTTCAGGGCTAGCAAATCTTTACATATTTTTCATTTTCTCCATGTATAATAATGTTACATATTATGATTAGAAACTGTTTGTAATTTAAAGGGGGGGCTCATTCTGATAATAATACAAATATTTGGGGCTTATTTTCCCTATATTCTGTCATAAATACATTGTGTTACAATGGCTTTCCACCAGGAAAGAGTTGGGTATAGTGCCATAAAGCAACTGAAATGTTTATTGCCAAATGCACAGACATGAGCAAGCTGAGTAAGTGCAGCTCTGTAGACGGGGAGATGAGGGAATATATTTCCCACCTCCAGAATGGTCTATATACCAGGGAAGAGCTGACCTAATTCACTTACAGTATGATTATAAATGACTGAGCCTACCTTAAGTTCATGGATGTCAAATGAATAGATAAAACCGTGTTAAGAGATTTTTAAATAGTTCTTTATTCCTTAGTTTTACATATATTTTTTCAAGCTCATTTGTAGGAAAATACTTTGAATGGAAAAGATGTTGTTGAACTTTGAATCATTTAAAGTTAACATTGTGTTGTCCAAAAATGAAATTATAGTGTTGAAAATTAAAATAAAAAGATCTTTTTAATAAAACTACAAAAAGGAACTAGATTTGTAACCAATTTGTTTGGGACTGAGAGTGAGAGACAATAAAGGGAAATACTGAGAAACAGACCAAGAAAATGCAGGTTTTGGTCTTTTTGTGTTGTTTTTGACAAAATAAACAAAATGAAGATAATGATGTTACAGTGATGTCCATAACAGACATATTATTCCATTTTTAGTGCTTTTTATGGTTACATGGCATGTTTCATTTAGTAAGATTCACATTAGCCACAGCAATGCAGCTGCTAGTTTCCCTGGACTGTCACTACAATTCGCAGTGTCTGGTGCGTTTTGTGACAGAACAACATAACATACACAATAACATTTCAGCATAATTTAATATGGCATACATTGACAACAATTAAATTCATTTGATTAACTTCTACAATGATGAGAAGCCTGGCAGAATTTTTTTTAATCCAGTTGCACTTATTTCTTGTAAATCATATAAAATTCCTTTAGTCAAATAATAATAATACTTAGCTGGAAATCAGCAGAATAGGTCCAATTTAAGAGTGGTTTTTTTGTTTTGTTTTGTTTTTTTAATTTTCAAGAGTGAGAATGCAAGAGTTAATGCCAAACCTAATACTCATTTTAGGGTTAAGGACTAAAAAATCTCCATCAATACTAAATATAACTATCTCGACTCAGCACTGAAATGTTTTGTTTTATCTAAGACTGCTGGGAAGTACTGGAAAAAAATTAAAGCAATTTTTGCTCTCTGTAAATCCCTGCTGGAATTTAGTGATGTCTTGATTCTTTTGGTTTGATCGTGAAGCAGGGATTAAATTTCATTCTGTTTGGTATAAAAAGGCATCATCAAGTCTTAAATGTAATTTCTTATATTTCAAAACGGCTTGATTCACTGCATTGTATCACCTAATGTGACTTGTTTGTCAGTTGTTTTTATGGCAACAAATACCAATAAACAAAGTTATCAATAAATAAAAGAAAACATGTCAACACTGTTTGTGAAGTCACTTTTCTTTGGTCCTCAGTCCTCATATTCTCGTCTTTCCTTCAACCAACCTTTTTTAGGCAGATTGCTTCTCCCCCTCCGAGGCTGATTCTGCTGTACCTATTTTCGTGTTAAAATGTAGTTTTTCTTTCCCAGTATCGCCAAGTTCTTGTTAAAAAAGTGCATCACCTGATGATTGGGCTTCTCTCTGTTAATATTTGGATGCATCTTAATACTGCAACAAACGACTACAGGTTGTTATTTAGCAAACTCATATACAGTTAACTATTAGCGTCAGGGGGCTAATAATTTTCAAATTGGTAGTTTGGGGGTTTTGTGTAATATTTTGTTTCAGTGAGCAGAGTAAAAATAATAAAAGTATCCAAAATAAAACTATGATGTTTGGGAAAGCTATGTGAAAAATTCCCTGCTCTGTTTAACAGCAAAATAATAGCAAAAATATTTAACTACCAATAAATTTTCATAGAGGGCTACAAATTCTGTAATCCTCATCTGTACATCTTTAATAACTTTACCTCAAATCAATGGCTAGACAGTTGAAACTTGAATAAAACTTAATGTTTCAACAGGATAGTGATTCCAAACACACACCAAAACTTGTTTTGGACTGGATAAAGCAGGCTAACATTAACTTGCTGGAATGGCCTTCCCAAAGCCCCGTTTTCAACTCTACTGAAAAATTGTATCAAATATCCAGCAAATACCAGAGGCTTGTTGATGGCTACCAGAAACATTTGGCCAATGTGCAACTTCTCAAGGGACGTTTAACAATTAGCCAAATATTGTCCTGGGTATATATGTATACTTTTATCCTGTGCGGATTAGAGGAAATCCAAAATAAATAAAAAACTTGTGGTGTGGAGGTATGTAATAACGACAGGAGAGGTCTCAGTGTCTCACTCCAACTGCTCCTCCATTTGTGTGGGGTGAAACCAAAACCATTGGGCCAAAACAGGAAACAAGACCCACCAACAATCTTGGTCCAACGTTTAGATCACCCAGTGACATTCCATGGTCTGGTTTTTAAGCCATAATTTGTATTTACTGCAGGTCCTGATAGCTCGTTGTAGGCCTGTTGCATGTTTAGGTATTTCCCTTTTTAAATTTGTTCTTAACATCACTCCAACTTTATTAACTGACTCTCACAAACTTCACATACAGTAAGCGCCAAAATCTCCACCCCAGCACTTCCTTTCAACTTGGGTGTGAGTGGAGCCACCTGGTGGTCCGCCACACATACCCCCCCCTGAACACACAGTTAGGTCTCTATTCAGTCCAGGACCCTGGGCCTAAGCAAACGGCCCGAATGACTGAACCTGGGAGGGAGAGAACAGGCAGAGGAAGGTCCATCCTGTGAACGAGGCTGGCGAAGGCGAGCAGGAAAGGCAGGAGGAGGCTCAAACGCCGGTGGGCGGGGGGTAGTCCTGGGGGGAAAACCAGAGTCTGTTAACCCCATCGAAGGAGGGCGGCCACGGCGAGGGGCCTGGGCCGGCACTACATGACTGTCCGGAAGAACGTGCAGGTTTAAGTCTGTCAACACACACAGTCTCCCTACGACCCCCAAAATCCAAAACAAAATGTTTCTGGCCCGGTTCGATAACCCTGAATGGGCCGTCATACAGCGGTCAGCCCTTAGCGGTGTCCGTGGGCATCGTGCCTGACAAAAACAAACTTAGCAGTCTCTAAAGTCTTTGGAACAAAAGCGTCAGGCAGGCAATGGTGCACCGGACCAGGAACCCAAGCGAGTGCAAAAGCGGGTTGAGAGATAGCACCGATGGATCGAAGCAGGGGAGGGTTCTCGGCAAGAATTCTCCAGGCACGCGGAGGGGCTGACCAAACACTAGCTCAGCTGGGGAAGCGCCGAGATCCTCCTTAACCGCAGAGCGCAGCCCAAGCAAAACCCACGGAGGCGGTCAACCCAATTTCCATCCTTTAAGTAGGCGCGAAAAGCAGCCTTAAGCGACCGGTGGAACCGTTCACACATCCCATTAGCTTGCGGGTTGTGGCGCGGTTGTGCGGTGGACCTTGGCCCCAGTCCATCAGCCATGGCCGACCAAAGCTCGGAAATGAACTGGGGCCTCTGTCTGAGGTAATGTCCGCGGGGGCCGAAACGCGAGACCCAGGTTGACAAAAACGCCTTGGCCACCACTGCTGCGGTAGTGGACGCCAGGGGGACTGCTTCCGGCCAGCGGGTGGTGCGGTCAACAATAGTCAAAAGGTGCGTAAAACCTTGTGAATGCGGCAGAGGACCCACCAGATCGACATGCACATGATCGAAACGTTTGCCGGGTATGAAGAACTGCTCCAGGGGCGCCTTGGTGTGTTTATGAACCTTCGCACGCTGGAAGGAATGCATGCCGCCGCCCATTCCTTAACCGATTTGCGACGGCCCGGCCAAACAAATTTAGAGCTTACCAGTTTAACAGAGGCCCGGACCCCCGGATGAGAGAGAGCATGTACCGAGTCAAAAACTTGACGACGCCAGGAAACGGGAACCACTGGGCGAGGGCGGCCGGTGGAAACGTCACAGACCAGGAGGGGACCGCCGTTCTGCACGGGTCTGTCCTCCAGTATGAGGCCCGTCTGCGTGGACTTAAGCGCGAGGATGTCTGGGTCACTGCTCTGATCGGCAGCCATGGCGGAGTAGTCTATGCCGAGAAAGACGTTAGAAACCAGCGCACGGGACAAACAGTCAGCCACATGATTGGATTTACCAGCCACGTGCCGAATGTCCGTGGTAAACTCAGAAATGGCTGCCAACTGGTGCTGCTGGCGTGCACTCCATGGATCAGAAACCTTGGACATGGCAAACGTCAAGGGTTTGTGGTCCACGTATGCGGTAAAGTGACGACCCTCAAGAAAAAAACGGAAATGACGAGTCGCCAGGTGGAGAGCCAGTAGCTCCCTGTCAAAAACGCTGTAATTGCGCTCACTGTCACGTAGCGTACGGCTGAAAAAGGCGAGCGGTTGCCAGACACCCGGGATTCGCTGTTCCAGCACCGCACCCACCGCTATGTCCGACACATCGGTGGTCAACGCAATCGGTGCCGACGGGGATGGGTGGGCCAGAAGGGCAGCATTAGCTAACGCCGACTTAGCATCAGAAAACGCTTGGATGCTTTTCTCTGGGAAGAAAACGGTTGTAAAAATTCACCATCCCCAAAAATTCCTGCAGTGCCTTAACATTCGTGGGACGCGGAAAATCTGAAACAGCTCGGACTTTGTCAGGCAACGGAACCGCGCCCTGGGCGGAAATACGGTGCCCGAGGAAGTCGAGAACCGGCAACCCAAACTGGCATTTAGACGGATTAATGATCAGTCCATGCTCCGCCAAACGCCGAAAAACCTGACGCAGATGGAACATGTGTTGCTCCTCTGAGCCGCTGGCCACCAGTATATCATCAAGATATACAAAAACAAAGGGCAGCCCGCGCAAGACCGAGTCCATCAACCGCTGGAAGGTTTGGGTGGCACCTTTCAGGCCAAAAGGCATGCGCAGAAACTCCAAAAGGTCGAAAGGTGTAATGACGGCGGTTTTGGGGACATCCTCCGCGCGCACGGGAACCTGGTGATATCCCCGTACCAAATTGATCTTCGAAAAAACCGAGGTCCCCGCAAGATGGGCGGAAAAATCTTGGATGTGGGGAATGGGATAACGATCGTTCTCTGTGACGTCATTGAGACGGCGGAAATCCCCACAAGGTCGCCACCGACCGTCAGATTTGGGCACCATGTGTAACGGGGAAGCCCAGGCACTATTCGAACGCTGCACGATGCCCAGGCGCTCCATGGTGGCAAACTCTTCCCGAGCGACAGCCAGTTTGGCAGGGTCGAGGCGGCGCGCGCGCGCAAACACCGGGGGCCCTACTGTAGTTATGTAATGCTCCACCCCGTGCTTCGTCACAGTGCTCGAGAAAGTGGGGACAGTGAGTGAGGGAAACTCAGAAAGCAAACACTGAAAAGCGTCACCCGAATCTACTGAGTTAGCATGCACCACGGGCTGGGCACCCCGAGTCAAACAGGGTAATGAGTAAAATGACACAGCATCAATTAAACGTCTGTTAGCAACATCAACCAGCAGTCCGTGAGCACAAAGAAAATCAGCGCCTATTATAGGCACAGAGCTAGCAGCAACAACAAAGTTCCACTGAAAGTCACGGTCATGAAAGCAAACAGTCACCAACCTTTTTGATGGGGGAGCCATTAGCCGCAGTTAGCAATGGCCCGCAGCCCTCAGCTAGCCTGTCCGAGCCAGCCGGGGGAAGAAGGCTCTTCTGTGAGCCGGAGTCCACCAGGAAACGCCTCCCCGAGCGTGAGTCCTCTATGAACAGCAGCCGTTCCTTGTTGCCAGCGGTCGCGGCTGCTACAGAGCGCTGGCGTGCCCGTTTCCCTGGGTCTGGAAACTGCAAGGCGGGAGACAGCGCCGTGCCTTCGCTCCAAAACGCTGGTGATAAAAACAAAGCCCTTTTCCACGGTGCCGCCGTGCAGCGATTCCAGCCACCGTGGCCGAGTCGGAGGGCCCCTGGAGCATCGGTGAGGGGGCGGGGGAAACGGCTGGTGAATCCGGGACAATCGCCTGGACGCCGAAACTTCTGGTAGCCAGGAGGATGCGATCCGCCTCTTCCGCAAGGGAGCGGTAATCTTTCGTGGCCAATAGCGGGGAGTTGGCAAGGCCAGCACGCACTGGAGCCGGCAGCTGTCGGAGAAAGAGGTGGGTGAAGAGGAATCCTCCGTCATCCGCGCCCATTAAGGACAGCATGCTCTCCATGAGCTCGAGAGCTGTGCTGTCGCCCAAGCCCGCGAGGGAAAGGAGTTTCTTGGCTCGCTCAGCATCAGAGAGGGAGTAACGCCGCAGCAGCAGCGCCTTGAGGGCGGTGTACTTGCCTTGGGCTGGGGGGTCCCGGAGGAGAGTCATCACGCGGCGGGTTGACAGCGGGTCAAGTGAGGCCACCACATGGTGGTATTTAGTATCGTCGGCTGAAACTCCACGAAGAGCAAACTGAGCTTCTACGTGCACGAACCATGAAGGAGGGTTGTGAAGCCAAAAATCCGGCAATTTAAGCGCCACAGCAAACGCAGCCATCGGCGGAGGTGGAAGTCCGGCGGCAGCCGATGCTTCCAGGCCGGAGCTGGCTTCGTCTTCGAGCCTTAGCATGTTCGCCACAGGGGTCACCAATGTGGAGGTATGTAATTGACTATGTGCACGATAGCATATGCTAGTTCCGGTGCGGAAAATCCTGTGTGGAGCTTTGTTTCCGGTGTCCTATTCGCGCCCTGTTTAATGTCCAAAAGAAGTTAACCAAATGAATGAATTAAGCGTCGATTTACATTTCTATAGATGTCTTGGTCATTTACCCAATATAACTGTAAATGATGTTCATGGACTTGTCGATATTTTGCCCCCACGCCTCAGAGCAAAAGAGAAAAGGGATTCAAATGTTATATTTCTCAGCTGTCCCTCGTTTATTGCGGGTGTTATGTTCTAAAAATAACCAGCGATAGGTGAAATCAAGTAGCCAATTTTATTATTTTGATGCGTGGACATCGTGGACATCCAGTACTGCACTTTTTAATTTAGAAGGTAAGTCACAACATACCCTTCATACATACTAATGTATAGAAACCCTCACCAGCAATCGTTCATTTTTGTGTGGCTTTTTCACGGTTTGTTAACATGCTGTGTAGGTGTGTACTTGACTCGCTGATATCGACATAACGGAAACATCTGTGACTGTTGTTCATCTGTAGTTTGAATGCTGAACATTTGCCTGTTTAAAGAATAAGACCAGTCACTATACAGAGATGTGCTTCTGAATGTGGACGATGTGTTTTATGCTGCAGTGATGTAGTTCTGCTTGTGTTGAGTGATGCAAACAACCGATCGATCTAAACTCTTTAAACGTCAATCACGTGGTTACCGCTACCGCGAAAAAAATCGGGACGGTAAGCCAATTTCTGTCTTAGCGCGACGGCGCTGCTGTGTGTTTTGTGGTCTTCTTTTGCGGCTAATTCAGTGAATTTTGGTCTGATCGTGGTGAAACTTGGTGTGTGGAGTCAGTGATAGCTCTGGGAGCTAACCAGCCTATCTTTAACCGGTTACTTACATGAAGTCTGAAGAATTTCTGGTTCGGTTTTGTTTGTTTAGCGGACTTCTGCGCATTTACGTAACTGCTCGTTTAATCGCGGCTTATTTTCGGTGTGTTTGGTGGTTGTAGAAATGGTTTATATGACATTTTAGCTGAGATTATGAGGTTTCTGTGGATACCACACATGTCTGGACTTATATTTCTCAACCCGCATTATAACCGATTAAACGTGATCTCCTCCTTTTTGCCCCCGGTACCGGAGACGTGGGGCTTAAGTGGTTAAACGTCAAAATCTATCATTAGATTTTTTTGTGACACAACAGTGGTGAGTGTTCCCACCTTCTGCTCTTTGGAACTTAACGCAATCTTTCCGTTTTCAAGTTTTGGACATGATTTTGGAGTATATCTTCGCAGTAGCGATTTACCGCAAAGTAAAGCTACCGGAAATGTGCAACCCCACATCCGGCCTCAAACCAGGAAGTTAGCATTTTCTCGTGCACATAGTCAATAACGACAGGAGAGGTCTCAGTGTCTCACTCCAACTTTATTAAATGACTCTCACAAACTTCACATACAGTAAGCGCCAAAATCTCCACCCCAGCACTTCCTTTCAACTTGGGTGTGAGTGGAGCCACCTGGTGGTCCGCCACAGTGGATCCTATTCTTGTTTTTACTCAGGGTAATCCTGAATCCTTTGTTAAATGTACTGGTTCTTGTATAACATGTCTCATTTACCCATGCACTCCCCCCCGGACCTACACTACTTAAAAACACTAAACTGAGATAAATTATTACGGTGAAATGTATGTTTTCTTCCTTCTTGTTTGCCACTGTGCTTGGATGTCTGCCACATTCCTGGTTGTGATTATCTGTTGAAGATATACTGATGATAAGATGAATATGGAATATATCCATCCTTACATGCCATTGCTGCTGTGTGTGAGGAGAAAACTGAAATTGTGAATACTATTAAAGTCTTTTTTTTTCTTCTTCCTTCTGTTTGAAGCTGTGATATATTTAGCAGATGAGTACCTCACTTTCCTGAATTTAGCTTGCAAAAAAAAAAAAAAAAAAAAAAAAATCAGGTCTGCCTGTACTTGTGTGTTTGTCCAGGTTGAAGATAGTCACATGATCACTTATGACACATCTGAGTCTGTGCGCCCCCTCCGCTCTGCATGCATGTACATTGCATGCATCCCAACAACATCACGTGACACGTAGCATTCCTCTTCCTGACACATTTTCTCCCTTCTCATCTGTCACTCTCATTTATCTCCAGTTTTTTTCCCCCTGGTGTATCTACTGGGGAAAAATCTGGCTGCTTCTCTCCTCAGTTGCTCCTTTCCTGTCATCCTTGTCTCTGATTTTCTTTCTCTCTCTGTTGCTGTCTGTCTCCGTACTTATCCCTCTGCCAAAATCCTCAGCTTCCTTCCACTGCTTTTCTTTTCACCGTCTGTCATCTGTCCCTGTATCTCCCACATTTTTTCTCTGCTTCTCCTCCCTTCTGCTCTCCTCCTCCCTCTGTCTCCCTAATGTTGTATTAATAATGGAGAAGGTGCACGTTCAGGCAGGCTCCATAAATTAACCATCAGATGGGAAGGAGCCAGAGGAGTAGGGAGAAAGGAAAGCAACATAGATGGATGTGAGAGGACTGGAAGTAAGGCTGGCAGGTGAGGAGAAGAAGGAAGTGAAGACGAGGGTAAAATGACTAGTGGAGGATTGGAGAGTTTGTCTTTGTATCACACTTCAGCACTCTCCAGCCTGCTCGGATGGCCTCCCCTCTCCTCTGTCGACTTCTGATCTGCTTACACATCACTTCAGCCTTTACTCTGGGCTTGAGGGCAAGTCAGAAGGTCACACTCACACAACCAGCTGTGTTCATGTGCATCTTCATGTGCGCGAGTGTTTATATCAAAATGACAGTTTTGGATGTTGATGCTGTATCAAGCCTGCAGTCTAGGAGAGCTGAGTGTCCTTGACCTGATAAAAGCCCTGCAGCCTCAGCCTCAGACCTATTAGAGACCAACCAAGTGCTTCTAAACACACTAAATGCCTAATGCACAGACAATAGATTGAACAGAGCAAGTTTGTGTGTGTCTGTCTGTGTGCGTGCCTGTGTGTGTGCCCGGTCTTAGTATTTAGGGGAGGAGCAAAAAAAGCAGTTTGCATGATTCATCGTTCGTGTAAACAGAGAGATAATGAAAAGATGGATCGGTCAGCAGACAGAAAAAGCCATCGTACTGTCAGCTGAAGGTCTGTCAAGGCCTTATGAGACTCAGCTTTTCTTACTGGGAATATAATTACAAAGAAACTGTTTAAATGTGAAGCATTTCTTTGTAAAAATAGATGTTATGTAACAAAAACAAAGTGCTCTGAAAAAACATCTTCAGTTATAATTTATTAAGTTAAGACTCAAGGCCAAGAGTCTCTAGGCATGCCAGCAGCTTGGAAGCTTTACTTGGATGTTGCCGTGCTGTGAGCAGATATGCTAATATGAAAAACCTGTAATCGCACGCTGGTGATCCAGTTGTCAAGAATAATATTCAAATTTGGTACGAGGTGGGAAAGTATATAGTTACAAAAAAAAGATTTGTATCATCCATCAGATGATATCATATCCTGAGCCGTGCTTTTAGTCTGAATAGAAAATATGTTGTTTTCTTTTTATTCTTTTTTAATGGAAGAGTTAACTACAGTATCTACTGCTGAGATGCTTTTTTATTTAAAGCAGATGAATATATTTCACTCACTGGATCCCCTCAAATACCTCCCACATCATGATAACAAAGGTGTGTTTAATAAGAGTCGTCATATCAGAATTTTATGTCTTGTTCCTCTGAGACTTCAGTAGCTCTACTATGTGACTTTGCACTGTCTTTTCTGATATATATTTTACAGCTTCTCAACTTTTTGGGAATTGAATTAAACTCAAATGAAACTTAAATGGAAACAGGAGCTTGTTTGTTAACTTGTATTCATAAGCATGTCTCCAGCATGTTGATAATTATCAGTAAGGTACAGAATTTGACAGAATAAAATTTTGACCTGAGGCTGGTGCTAGGTTAAAACGATCAGGAAAGTAATTACAATTCACTACCTGGGACCACATCCACGTTTAGGTTTGGCAGTTTTTCGAGTATATAATGGCAGATGGTGTGAGCATGAATTGAGGCTGCAGTTTGGGGAAGGGCTCAGAGGGGACTGGCGCCGGCTCCCAGGCAGGGCTGATCCTCATGTACTGTACCTCATTTACCTCATGAGAGGTAAATGAATTGAAAAAGGGAGGGATGGTGGGGCACTAAAACAAGAACAAACAGCTTGTAGTACAGGGGAGTCATATATGGACAAAGAACCCGCTCCTGAAATCCAGATATACTATCTCTCATTCATCATGAGGAATGCAAATCACTCTCAACTGTGATTGCGACAACAACACAAATGTGAACCTCAAGTTAAAGATAACAAGACGAAACTATAAAATCAGCACCAAAGCTGATGTGTGCAGTGTGTGTGTGTGTGTGTGTGTGTGTGTGTGTGTGTGTGCATGGACAGTCTGTGGTCCATCTCCCTGCAGTGTAGAGGATATCTATTAATAAATTCATTTGATTTAGCTATAAATACATTTCTCCTATTTCTCCTCACACTGGCTTGCTCTATAATGCTGTACAACAGCTTTGACAGTAGCCATGCATGTGGATGGGGGAGGGACGGTGGGGGTCTGGGTGACTGGTGCATGTGTGTGTGTTGGCTGGAGATTACATGAAGTGAACATATGACTCTGTTCTTCAGCGCCAGGATATGCAAGCTTTCAGCACAGTGGACAGTTCCTGAGCTTTGTGGAGTTGCAGAGAACAGAAGAACAGCCCCCAGCTTCTAAAGTGGGATTAACTCTGGTCCCTCTCACCCAGACACATGAGCTGTGGACCAGCTTCCCAATGTGTGGAGACCACTATCTACGGGGCTTGTATGTGCAGTCTCTGAAAAACATTGTTTTTGCACTTGACTTCATAGAGTTTGCATGAAAAGAACGCTTTGTCTCTTCAGTTGATCTCACTCCACATAACAGGGCATCCTTTTCCATTCATGTCATAAGAATTGCTGCTGCTTCCAGAAATATAAACTCATCTTCTCCTGTGCCCCAGAGGAGATTTCCCAGAACCACACAGCAAACAGAACAGGAAGGGCTTTAATTAACTGGATACAAATGGTGCTAAACAAATTACTAAAGCATGCAAGCACAGCTAACATTTATAACATTCATTTATTTACCTTTAGCTTCTGTCTGCATGTTAGTTTTAAAGTATTAAAGTTTAAAGTTGGAGAGTAACATAGTATATTTATTAATATCCTGTACTGCAGGGGTGGTACAGGTGGAGGAAATTAGAAACAAAGAGCGAGAAACCAAATGACTCTGCATGCTGGTATTAGTAACTTTTCTACAACAAAGCAGGCCTACCTGAAACATTGTGTGGCATTATAGAGAACAAAAGGCATCAGGACACTGTTTACTTAGGGGACAATACAAGGTCATTAAAATGTGTTGTTTCCTCACAGACTTCCATACAATCAAATGTTGGTTAGTAAGACTGGAACAGAGCTACTACAGTAATATGATAAACAACATTAACAAGTGTTAATGGAACTGCAATAAAAACAATGACAAAAAAAAAAAAAAACAAGTGTTAATGGGACTCTATGCAGTCCTGTGAAAGGTAAGTATACCATTACGGCTGCCATGAATTAAGAAGGTAATTAGCATCCAGGTACAGCTAATCGAGCACTCAAGGAGCAAGTGTGAACACCTCTATAAAAGAAGTTGTGGCAGTTTGCTTGTATGGAGCATTCAGGTGTGTGTTAAAACAATGTCACAATCTTCGCAGGAATGGCTGTCCTGTCAGACTATGCAATGCTCAGAAAGAAAAAAACAAAACAAAAAAACAGAAAGACCCAAGCGCTATATCTCAGATTCCACGTCTCAGTTAGCATGTTAAATGTTAAAGTTCATGACAGTACAATAACAAAAAATCTGAACAAGTCTGGCTTGTTTGGAAGGGTTGCCAGAAGAAAGCCTCTAAAAAGAACATGGCAGCAAGGCTTAGGGGTGCAAAACTGCATGTGAAGAAGTCACAAGACTTCTGGAATAATGTCCGTTGGATGGACAAGACAAAAGTGGAGATGTTTGGCCATAATGCAGCTCATAATTGGAGACAATTTATCTGAATTTTAGGAGCGGGCCAACACCTCATACAAACCCCTTCCAGTTGTCTGTCTATATATGACCCCCCCCCCTCCCACCACCACCTCCTGAAAGAAAAGCTGTTTATTTTTACAGCACATCCTCCCTCCCTTTTTTAAAACTCATTTACCTTTCATTAGCACATGAAGCTATGCCTGGCCCAGAAGCTGAGATTGTCCCCGAACTGCAGCCTTAATTCTTGCTTAACCATCATCTACCTGAAACTCTAAATGAGGACGTGGTCCCAGCTAGTGAAGGCACAGCATAATGCACACATTTGGCAAAATAACATATCACCACAAACACCACACCATTTATGTGAACCTTTAAGGAAAATGTTGGTGTTCTTTGTGTATAAAGTGTTCGTAACTCAAATGCCAGACATGTATAGATTGTAGTGAATTTAAATGAACAGGATCTGATCCTCGTGTTCTTAAAATGTAGTACTAATTGCCATGTTGCAGTTTAAAGGTGATGGATTTCATATTTTGCTGTTTGCAGAATAAGAGTTTTGATGTTTTTCCGTTGTTATAACATTTGTCGTTAGTTGATTTGGCATAAAATGAGTACTCCAAATTACCAAAATAGCTGCCTATTTTGGTAATTTGGAGAACTCAATTTAAGCCAAATTAAGGACCTGCACAGCGGTGAAGTGGATTAGAATGGTTAGATTGTGGCTATAGGCCTATCAGTGGACGACTGGAAGTTTTATTGTAAAAGATAATGTTTAGATCAATGCGTGCCCGTGCTGGGATTTTTTAAAAGATGGCTTTAGATGCCAACTGATAACAGAGACTACTCTAGAGGAAAAACGTTCGTTGCGGTGTGTCTGGTGTCGTCATGACGCAGGCGAGTAGGTGGGGGTGACGTACAGAGCATCCCTCAACCCCCTCTAACTGATGCTGAGACTGAGCTCCTGTGTGCGCGAGCTCTGGTAGCAGCTCAACCTCCTCCTCATCCTGCAAACATGTCGCATGAGCTTCTCCTCACACGTTTCTTTTCTTTCCTTTTTCTCCCACTGCCCTTCACAGTTCGCCGAATTTGGTTAAATTAGCCGCTTTCACAGCGGGGAATAGCTATCCTCGTCCAGGCACACGGACGCCCCCTCCCCACAACGGAGGTGTTTAAACTCTCAACCGGGCGCATTCTCCCTCTTTCTCTCTCTCTCTCTCTCTCTCTCCAACCGCCGCAGAACTCTGCCGACCAACCGTCAGGTGACCGCGCTGAGCGGAATATTCACCCGCACGGCCGTCGACTTTCATCCCTTCACTCCTTTGGACTCCAGGCAACCGGAGCTGCCGCAGCCCCAGTCCCCCCCTGTCTCCTCTCATCCGGTTTGGGACATTCTCCGCTCCACGCACACACAGATTAACGGGGATTCTGCCTCCCCACCCGCGCTGATGCTGATGTCCTTGAGCTCGGCCTGGACGGTGAGTCGATGAGTCTGTGCGTGCTCGCGTGCGTGACTATTATTTACCCCGGGCACCCGAGCGCCTTTTTAATGGGGAAGATGTGCTGCTTTCGCTGTGATTCATTACTCGCATGTCGGGAGGTTTTTACGGGTTTACAGAATGTGCAACATGGCCTGATGTGGCATTTGTCATCGCAGGCCTTAGACAGCTATAATAAAGCCTATACAGTAGAGCATACCATAATAACCTGGCGAGCAGCGCTATGACATTATAAGGAAGTGTGTGCTTGCGTGTACGCGCGTCTACGCGCCGATATGCGTGCGCACGCCTGTGTAAATCCACATATATATTCATCCTTCCATCCATCCCCTCATCCGTGTCCCGTGTCAGTTGATGAAGGGCTACAGTCCCACATTATCACCCAACAGCACGCGCTGTTCTCGCGCCTGCCTCTCGTTTTTCCCGGGCGCTGTATGCAGCAGGCATGTAAGGGCTATTTGGGATCAGTTGCGTTGTTTGTCTCGGTTACGGCGCATCGCACCTGCAGCGCCAACTGCGGGGGTTTCATTTTGATCCGGTAATGATCCGTGACCCGAGGGACCTTCACATGTCGCCCGGCGTCGCGTGGGTGTGAGTTAGGCAAAGTGGGCCGGTGGTGGCCAGGCCAGTAACCTTGCGGAGGGACATCGGGTAAGCTAGTGGCGCACCACTGGCTTCACTCTGTCTCTCCTTGCCTTGTAGCGGGCCTGCCGTGTAAGTGTCTCGACTTTATTCATAACCTCCTCTTCTTGCTTTATGTGTTGAAGATGAGCGGAGAGATGAAGCTTGAGTAAGTGTGAAGGTGACCAGGAAAGGTCGTTTTGAGTGGGAAATACACTGTTGCATGGGGCAGCTCTAGGTGCACCAAGAATTAGTAATGTGTGTGAGTGTGACTTTAGCTTTGGGTGGGTGGAGATGTATAGGCGCTCATGTGGGAAGGACATGGGATACCTTGAGTATATCTGTGCTGGATGTGATGGATACAGATGGATACACAACAGTGCCCATTAACTGGTTATCATCAGGCCATTTTCTTTCATTCTTTCTTTCTCCAAATTGATGCCAGGATTTTGTTGTCTGTCTCAAACGTTCTCCAACCTCACTGTTTCTTTAACGGGCTCTACCGTAATGTGGATATCTAAGCCCTGTTGGTGGCCCACCTTTAATGGCTTCAGCCTCTGACTGTGTTGAATTCTAAGTGTGCTATTCCCACTGGGGAATAACAGAAGTGTGTGACTGGCGCCAAGCCAGGCAGGCAGCTGCCCAGATACAAAGGCCCCACCAGAGGTGACCCTTCAGATGCCTGTCGGAAAGTAGGACTGCAGGTGCACAGGTGGACTGCAGCCGAGCTATAGGGAATACTGACACGCTCACACACACGGAATGTGGACAATCTCACCCCAGATGATAACAGTGTGCACAAGATTTAGAGACGTGAACACACAGCTGCACACAAACTTATTCAGTTACATATGCTCAAGTCTGTGTGTATGGAGCCTGGTTTGCCTTTATCCACCACACACACACACACACACACACACACACACACACACACACACACACACACACACACACACACACACACACACACACACGGACCTCCTGGCCTGAAATTCAAATCCCATGAGGATCTTCCCTCCTGTCTCTTCTGCACACTTCTCAACCTCCTTGCTGCTGCAATGAAGAGAAAACACCCGAGGGAACGGAGCGGACACTTTCTCTTTAAAAAAAAAATCAAATTGCTTCAACCCTCTAAGGGATAGTGTGTGGACAAGCAGGTCCAGCATTCAGTATAAATGGGCAGTCTGCTGACAATTGTGGTGACCTTTTGTTTGACTCTTTTCATGTTTTTCAGTCAGGACAGGACACCCCTACCCCCTTCGCTGACTCTCTTATTTTGAAAGCGTCGTCGTGTGTGACACATTTGTGTATGTCATGACATATCATATAATTGATGTCTCTGGGCATGAGGGTTTGTGTCTTTGTGTGTTTACTGTCCATTTGTGATGCTTGCATCCTGTGCCTAAAGGTTTGTGTGCATAAGAGTTAGAAATGCATGACAAAACAAAGTGCTTCTCTTTTTTTGCTATGTATATAATGCAGCCTTACATGCACTCATGTGTTGCGCACATCAAATCTGAGTTGACCAGAAGGCCACATTCAGAGTTGGGTGCAGTAGTTTGGAGGATGAACAGAAGCTGTTTGTTGCGTGACTGTTACAAAATCAGATGGAAGACATCAGGCTGGGTAAGAAAATGTGCAACTGGGTGAGTAAATAAATGATTGCAGTAGCAGGAAGCAGGTAGACAGGGAGAGCAGTAAGATAAGGGTGTTGGGATTGGGGTGGGGGTAAAAATAGGTAAAAATAATAACGAGCAATGAGACACCACAAGACACAGAATGGAAGAACAAAAAAAGGTGGTAAACCCATATAGATGGAGCAGAAAGACAGATACAGAGCAAGAGGAAGCTTCAAAGGCAAAGGAGGGTGACTCAGTCATAAACTAACACTCTCAGTCAGGATAGAAGCATGACAGGGAAGAGAAGAAAAAGGGGAGGGAGAAGATGCAAGAGGCAGAGGGAGCTGTGGGAGACTGAAAAGTGGAGAGGAGGGAGGAGAAAAGGAATTAATAATCAGTTTCACTTTGTTTTTTTCCTGCTCCTCCATATGTAAAATACTCTGATAGGGAAAAAGAATCTGATGTGTCATGTGTGATGCTGAGAATAGTTAAAGGCGGTGCTATTTGCTCATGCAGGATGAAGCTCCGTTAGTGTTGGTGGAGTGGAAAGAGAAAGGAACTTGCTGCTGTACTAAGCCATGCTGAGCGATGTTGGTGTCAGATTTATTTTAATGAAATTTGTCCCAGAGATAGGTTAACATGTTTTTGTCAGTGATTGGGAAATTGTTTTTCAGTAGATTAAGATGAGGAGCTCACTTCAGGAAATTTCAGATGTAGTGTATTCAACTGATCTAAAGTAATACTATCGGGGTATGATAGGCTAGCTTACTGTTTAGAGGTCCCACAAAAATATCAAAATATCCAAATCAGGAAAGAAGAATATATCTAGTTTCCCGCCAGGGGTTTTTCCAGTTTTTATTTTAAATGATTTTTTTTTCCTTTTTTAATGTAATAGCCCCAGCGAACCGAGAATCGGGGGGTGGGATCAGAAAATTCCATCTGAAGTAAAACCAAACCAGCTAAAATTACTTGCAAATTCAGTGAGTTTCCATGACATTAATTATGTACAGACCTCCCAACTACATAAAGGGGCTCTACAGTATGACATGTGGCTGCCTTATAAAACCATATGGTGACCCCATGTATGACGCAGGACAAGATTCCCAGGGATAGTAGGGCTAAAACAGTGAAGCGCTGTAAATATAAAACTATTCTATTGAGTGGTAGAATTAAAGAATAACGTCTCACACATACTTTGAAGTCCTCCTTTGTAAAGTAAAGAAGTTAGAGAATGGTAGGCAGTAGAAAAAAAACACTATTGTCATTTAGGCACAGTGTTACATTGGGTGACATGCTCTCTCATTTCCCACGTTTGCATTTTGACCCACAGTTGTATCTGTAAAAGCTCAGTTTAGTCCTCTTTAAGCAATAAAAAACAGCATTGCTCTGTTTTTAAATGGGTCTATTCTGCTTTACCCGGATTTCTGTTCCCTGTATACTGTTCCAAAGGTGCATGACACTGTAAAACATAGCCAGTCTTTCAGTTAATGTGGTTATCGTATGTACAAGTAATCGGTCTGAGTGAAAAGCTCAGGATTCAGACTGCTTCAGTCACATACTTTGACACAGTCTTTTGCTTTCTGTTTGGCTCTGTATGATGTCAGTGAGAGTAGGTCTGGTGGTGAGCATATAGGCCTTGATCACATGACTTTATAAAGCTTTGTGAGGGGCAGCCAATCAGAAGAAAGTTATCTGAAAGGGAGCGGTAGGGGACCGAAAACATATTATTTTAGATGAGCATCAGCTGAGGAGCTTCATAAATAATTAGTGTAAGATTACTCTGAGCTGTGAAGCATGTACACACACAGTAAACAGCAGAGATTAAGCATATTAGGTTTGAAATGAGCAGACCCTCTCAGATCCACTTTAAAGAAAGGAAGGAGGAAAGAGCTCTGAATTTGGGAAGCTCTCTGTCCCACTGCTTGTGGCTGAGTAACATGGACAGGACAGAGAAGTATTGAGCAACAGAGCACCAGGCTGGGAGATATGGAAAAGAATATAACCATTTTCATATTGTCATGATATAAAATGCAAGGAGCTGATGTGAAAATATATGGTCGATTTTGGTTTAAATATTATTTCTGTCAGAAGCTGAACATTATAAATGTACTGCAACAACTGTATTTTAAATAAATAACATGGGTATAAAAGGCAAACTAAAGCAAAACCTTTAGGTGTTACAGTGGTCTCTTGATTATCGCGGGAGTTACGTTCTAAAAATAACCCACGATAGGTGAAACCCGCGAAGTAGCCAACTTTATTTTTTTACAATTATTATAGGCTGTAAAACCCCTCACTACACACTTTATACACTTTTCTCAGACAGGCATTAACATTTTCACACTTTTCTCTCATTTGTTTAAACACTCAAAGTTCAAATCTTCATAGAAAAATAAGTCCAGTATTATAGAATGAAACCAAGGCACCCGCGGTTTTGACGGTGCAAAACGCGACATTGTTGTGTTTGTTGGGGAGAAAACTTGCAGACATACAGTACAGTACTTCAGAGTCACATTACTGGCGATCGACGATTTATGTAAATTTGACAAGCTGAACGCATTCTGTAGAGGAGGTACGGCACGAGACTGACTGACAATGCATGTTTCATGTTGTATACAGCGCTTTGAGTACTCCGGGAGAGTAGAAAAGCGCTATATAAGAATCAGTCCATTTACCATTTACAGTGGTCTACAGGCAATCAGGACGCAAAACATAATGCACTGTTAAAAAAAAAAGCATGCAAAATTCCACCCAAACAAATCCGCAAAACAGCGAGGCCGCGAAAGGTGAACCGCGTTACAAGCAAGGGACCACTGTACAGAAAAACACAAAGAAATTGAAATCTTTTGATCAGTTCCAAAGAAATAAAGTAGATAAATATGTATAGAAATAAACTGTTTAGAATTGACGATCCTGCGTTCACATTTGAAAAGTTTCTTGAATTTGTACTAGAGACAACAGAAATGGACATATTCACTCAATTGTGATGCTTATGGTCCAAGGGAAGTGTTGTACAGTCTCAATGAAGTGAGCATTGAGGCTTATATATGATTTAGTGTGCAAGTCATGCCAACATCAGTCTGATGTGGCAAACACAGTTCGGCTGTCGCCAACAAAAGCGAGAAATGTTTACGGCCACGTTGGTAGTCAGGGTCAGTCTCTTTATTCAGCTGTTTAAGTCTGACATGTCGCTACTGAGATAATGTTGTGGTGTTACCTGCGTTTGTCCGCATGCTGCTGTGGTTCTTTGCCGTACTTTAAATATCCCAAATATCTCCATACTCCCAAATTCCTCGAATCCTTCTTTTCAACATTATCCTTGCTTTTCAGCCTGGGGGCCGTGTCCGTTGGGGTGTCATGTTCGGTAACGATGTTACTCAAGTTTTTGCTAATATTTTCAGATGTCATCTTGTCTTTTATCTCGCCGGCATTCCTAATTTACTGGTGTAGCGTAGCAGCCCAAACATTAGCTTCTGTGCTGCTCCTGGCTCCTCCTCCTACATTCTGCGTTGTGTGTGCCAACCTAAGTTGACATGGCGTTAACTATTCCAATCATATATTTGGTTATGGGCAGCACTATTCTCATTGTCATTGGCCTTTTGTGTTGTCTGTCAAAACGTGGCTGGAATGCTCTCTGTTGATTTTGATTATGTTTGGTATACTTATATAGGAAGGTTTTCGCATGATAATTATTTTTATCTATGTATCACCCAGCGGTACACCAGGGTGTAGGTTTAGGTCTTCTCATGGTGTTTATTGACAAAAAGGTCATCAAGGCAAATATGGTGTTTTAATGATCCACGAACCCTGAAGTCTTATAATCATGGATTATGGCCGATATCCATGGATTCAGTAAAGAGAATGTAACCAGCTGTGTGTCAGGTTATATCTGCTTGTTGTGTTTAGTTCCTGATCCACAAAAGCTGTTTCTTTACATCAGTTTAAATTAGTGTTTTGTTGTTTTGGGGTTTTTCGGCTCTTTTTTGACTAGACACAGTTTATGTCAGTGTCTCTTTAATTTCTGTTATAGACTTTAGTCGTAGGTATTTCCATATTGTGTCAAGTAGACTGTAATTGGTTTGAATAATCTGTTGCAGATGCACAAAATGGCAAAAAATGTAACTTTACAATCTCAGAAAATATTTTTGAACTTAAACATTTCAGTTTTCAGTAATTCTTGCAAAGTTAAAGTTTTAACTTCATGGAATATCCTAGTTGTATTGCATTGTATTTATTTTTATGTTATTGCATTTTTTGGGGGCTACATATTTATAGTCATGATAATCCTGAATTTTCTAATCAGTGTCATTCTATTCAAGTATTCTTATTGATTTTAGTGACAAAATATTTGTCACTAACACTCCTTTTACATCACTTTTGTTCTGCTTTCTTACTATTGTACAAATCTTTGCATCAACATAAAATCATCCTCCTTATTTACCTAAATTAGATCAACTTTTACGTTTTAAGTTGTGCTACATTTCTGTTTATTGCAGATAAATAATGTGTTTATTTGTCTGACCTAAGTGTATCCTTTAAGGACATCTACATCATGCAGGCCATTCATTGTGCCTGCATGATGGATATGAATAAAATTAAAATTGTTCCCAATATGCAATTGCAGAAGGCAGGAAGGCAGTTCATCTTTGTGAGCTAAATGCTACAATCTGTACAGACTCCTTTTTATGGATGTCTGAGGTGATGTCGGACAATTTCTGTTGTCTTCCTTGACCTTTGTGCATTCATGTTATTGCAGACTGGGTGAGTTTTCAGAACGTTGAGAAAGTTGTTGTGTTGCATTTGCAATGCAGACACTTGAAACTTTTTTGTGGAAACAGCTCCCAGGTTAAATTTGGGAGACTGGCAACCTCTCTGCTTTAAAGATTTGACTTAAAACTTTCCTTTTTTCTAAAGCATATAGTTATGGTTGGATCAGGTGACCCTGAATCGTCTCTTAGTCACGCTTCAATAGGCTTGGGCTGGTGGGATTGTCACATTATGCTCTGAGTGTTTCTTCTTAATCACTGCTTTTCACTCTCTATATATTTATACATAACTTTACATTTAATCATTAATTACTATTAATCTCTGGCTCCACACCACAGGGTGTCTTTTGTCTTCCTCCCCTCACCCCCAACCAGTTGTGGCAGATGGCTGCCCCTCCCTGAGGTTTCTTCCTGTTGAAAGGGAGCTTTTCCTTCCCACTGTCGCCAAGTGCTTGCTTGTGTTATTTCTGTGTATTATGGTAGGTTATTTGCTTTCAGTGATCTGCTTTGAGTGCTGAGCTCTTTGCCTTCTGCTGATATTTGTTTTGATTTTCGATTTAACATAGTAAACCAAAAATCAAAACAAATATGTTTAAAAAAAGTGTTTAACTGTAAAGTCAAAAACAGAGTTTGTACCGTTTCCTACCATCTTTAAGGACTCACTACACACTATACAAAGTTCAGAACTAATAGTTGTTCGTGAATCACCTTGTTGGTGCAAAAATACTTTTTTTGGCTGTCAGAGTGAGTTATCTTTGTCTTTTTTTTGTTGATTTAACAAAAAAAATTTGAACAAATTATGTTCACATGCTGCTAGTAACAAAGTGCCTAAAGATACAATTTAATATTGGTAAGTCTTTGCTAAGTTGTCTGTGACATGTAAACACAGCACTGGTTGAATCCTTGAGTTAGCTGTGTTTTAATGCTTGATTGATTAATAAGTGTTTAACAACAACGAAAAAGAAAAGAATAGACCATTTTGAAAAATGACATGAAAGTTCCTTGGAAGCAAAATATAAAGAAAGAAAGGGTAACTTAAGATTTTTATAGAATACAATATGTTTTTTACTTTCTTGTCTCGTTTCTGCTTTATCTCCACTGCTGCTTGGATTTACTCTCATTGCTTTCATCAGTAGTTTTCACTGAAAAAGAAAAACGGTAACACAAAACTGCAGTGCATTTAGCAGCTTAAGAGACTTCAGTTATTCTTCTCAATGTCTGGGGACAAAACTCAAAAATCTGAAAATGAACTTACTGCTAATGCTGTTCACTGTGAGCTTGCTGTCAAAGTAAGACACTGTTTAATATAATAAATATAATGTTGTGTTTTGACCTTGCTTACTACTCCCAAGTTGCTAAAAAGTCAATGACTATATGGGTGATGATCTTTGGTTTGTGGTTCAGGGTTTTATTGTGACTTTTTCCTCTTTGTACATTTATTTTATGTTAAGATAAATGCTTTCATTTTTAACTATTGCATAGACAGCACAAGTTTTGCATCTGATTCTGTCGACTTGCCCCAAGAAATGATTTGATGTAATCTTAATGACTGAGACTGGTAAAACAGGCTGGTAATTTCTCTTTCTCTTTCTCTCTTGCTCTCAGGTCCTGATGTAGCTACTTCTGAACTGGCTCCACATCCTGTCTCTTATTTATCAGCCGCCTCTGCCTTGATCGCCTCTCTCTCCATCCATTCATCACTCCTTCATCCCCATCAGTAAGCCCAACAGCTGGTCCACTTAACCGTACCTGCATCTGTCCATGGACTGGCCGTGACTCTGGAGGGAGGGGGACAGAAACAAGGAAAGAGTGGAGTCGCAGAGGAGACGACGGAAAAGAAAGTTGGATTCATTCAGATGTCACGCTTCTGAAGTGGCCCTGCTCGCTGTCCTTCATCCCCCTCATCCTCCTCTTCAGCCTTCTTCAGTTATGGAGATTTAAAGGAGCAGTGAGAGACTAAGCCAAGACATTAAAGTGAAAAAATACACATTACCCTGATATCAAATAATTTTTGAATAAAACATTTAGTCAGAAACAGCATTGTTGAGCACATGAACAACCCTCCAGAATCCAAACCAAAGGGGACCTGAGTAGACAACGGAGAGAAAGGAAATCACACACACACAAAACCTTTTACTGACATGTCAACAACAGCCACAATGGGTGAAATGGCAAACAGCGCTGTGGAGTTTTACCCCAAAGGGACACGAGGTGGGGGTGGAGGAGGAGGAAGGGCAGATGGCAGCCATGCAGGGGGAGACTTTGGGGTCACAGTGAAGGAGCTCAGGGAGCTGATGGAGCTCCGAGGGGCTGATGCCCTACAGAAGATACAGGACAGCTATGGAGACACAGAGGGGCTCTGTCGGCGACTACAGTCCAACACCACTGATGGTGAGCAGACATGGGTGTAGAAACGGTTCAGTGGGAAGAATTGATAACAAAAGAAGACGTGCCTAGATGGATGAATGGGCTGGTGGAGGAATGGTAGGGTGGATGAGTAGAAATGATTGCTGCTGGCTTGCTGATTGGATGAATTTATAGAGCAGAAGATGGAGGATGAATGAGATTGTACTCTTGATTAGAGTCAAACACAGGCACCAGTGCATGAGTGGTGATTCTGTCTCATCATCATTTGACATCATTTGGCCAACAGAAACAGATTAGGTGTGGTCACCAGTCATTTTAGAACAAAGCCACCTTTTATTTTAACAAGCTACAAACATGCACTAAAACTGTTAATGATATTTATTGATGCTATGCGCACAATATCAAAACACAAATGAGTGCAACACATGTTAGATGAATTCTGAATTAAGTGCTGGCGCCTCCATTTTCCTGTAGTTGTAATCCTGACCTTGGAAAGCAGTTTTTGGTTGAGGTGCGTGCAAAGAGAATATGGGCGGATGGTCTGATTGGTGAATGGATGAAGGGATTATATAGGATGGGTGAATGGGAAGCTGATAGAGTAAATCAATAAATGGGCGAATTACAATCTCTGACAATATGCCTGCAAGGGTGTCTGGTGGTTTAGGTGCAAGTCTATTATGTTTGTGTCTCAACTGTTAACAGTCAACGAGGCAAAAGGAAAAATAATCATTTTCATAGCCTGCCAGTTACCAGAACATACTAATAAAACAAACCTTTAGTAAATCCTTTTCAAAGTTATTATGATGCCCGAGTGTTGTCTCATGGTTGTTGAAGCTGTTCAGCTATACCTGTGTTTGCTTAGTGTTTTTCCTGTCTTAGGCTACGTTCACACTGCAGGTCTTAATGCTCAATTCCGATTTTTTGATCAAATCCAGTTGTTTTTGTCTGGTTGTTCACACAGCAGTGACAGCAAACGCGCTCTAGTGTGAATGGTTCACAGCAATCAAAGTGGCCCGCATGTGCAAAAGAAGACGTCACACAGAACGCGCTCTGTTTACGGAAGTACAAATGGCAGCTACAGAGCTAGTAGGTGTTGTTGCAGTAGTCTATCAATTTCTGCACAGTCGTAACCGATAGATTTTTGACAAATTAATTAGAGAAAGAAGGACACTGACAAAAAAGAGAGTCCATGCTTTAATAATGGCCGCCATGCTTTCTCGTTTGTCTTCTCCAACGCTGATAATTGGCGTCTGTCTTGTGTCAGTGACGTAAAAGATGGATTTAATGCGACATGACCATTCAAACAGCAGTTGCTTTCTAAAACATCAGATATGTATCGAATTCAGTACCACATACGAAAGTGACTTAGGTCAGATTTGAAAATATCAGATTTGTGCTGTTCAAATTGTCATACCATGATCGGATTTGGGTCGCATAGGGTCAAAAAAGTCAAATTTGATGCGCTTTCGCCTGCAGTGTGAATGTTGCCTCATTCACATCAATGAAGTTAGCCTTAATATACCTCTCTGTATGACTCACGTTGGTGGTTTGTGCAAATACTGAACATCACAACATTCATGAAGTTAGGGTTGATTGCAGGAATGTTATAAACCCTCACTCACTAAAGTAATACAGTCAGGTCATCAAGATAAGAAGTACTTTAACTTATATTTGTCTTTATCTTCTTCTTCTTCTTCTTATTGTTTACAGATTTTCAGTTTTAGTTCAAGAGGCTTAATAAAGGTATTAACTGTTTAGCCTGTTTACTGTTATTTTTGAGAACCCAATAGATTGATAGGTTTATTTTGGCCTCTCTTTAGATCTCACTTTTATCTGCTTAATGTGTCATTGAGTCACAGGGTGCCGACCTCACCTGGCCACGGATGTGCTTGTCATTACTTTTGAGCCTTTCAAATTTGATAAATGTTTTGTTATGCCACCTAGTGGCATAAACAGTCACTTAGTAACTGCTATGCACTGATAACATTGCGTAAACATGGACTCACACAGCTATATGTATGTTTAACAATATGTAACAAACCTAAGGAACCAGTTCCAGTAACTTGCTTGGTGGCGCTAACTTACCTGAGTTGCTGATGGTTAATAATATTTACAACATTATATATTATCACTAATATATTAAAAATATAAATATTTATGTAATTTTCTAAATTTAAAGAATGATGGTATAAAAGATGGATATAGCCAACATAATGTCATCTATAGGTTTTTGAGCACTCGTTCTGAAGCGTTCAGATGAGTGCTTTTTGGCAACAACATCTTTGTGTTTTGAAACTAAATATGGTAGCCCTGACTGTGAAGCTGCTTGCTCATTGGTTAACAACTTCCCAGTTACAGCCATTAGTCAGTGATCAGATCCTCCTCCTCCTTTCTGGCATGTATAATGACTAAAACTTGCAAAATGAGCTTAATGTTTTATTCAGTATGTGGAAGTGGAAAGCCAATCAAATCATGTTAACATCTTGGGAGAGCTGGGCAGTTGATGGAGGTGAAGTTCATCATTGTTGTCAGGTATCTCACTGTTTTGTTATATTTAATGTTAGTTAAACCACTAACATTAGTCACTGTGCCTCCAGTCTCCCGCTAACTGCTATTGGAGGCACGGTGGGCGCCGTGTGAGATTAGGCCGTTGCAGAGGCACAAACTCCTGGCATTTGGTGAGAGACAAGACTATCAGTCATGTTTAACGTTGTTCACTAGCGAGGTCCAGAAAAAGGATGTAAATAGACAATGGAAACCAAGTGTTTTGTGGTTTACTGCCTGTTTATGCCATCTTGGTTTGACCTAGCTACACCAACATTACTCCTCTTCTGCTTTGTCTTTTTTATAGTTGTACATAAGCTGAGCATTAGACAAATTGCTCACATTGATCAACATCATAGTAACCAAACCAAGGGTTTAAATTTGGACATCAGTCCTTCTTCTCAGTGTGTAATAAATGCCGCTTATCATGACACAATAGTGAAAGTTAATTGATGTGCACAACGGCCATTTTTGTTCACAACCCACAGGGATGTGGTAAATTGTCATTGTTAGGTTGAAGTCATTAGTTTGCCTTGGAGATTAGCAGCCAACACACCCCTCAAACCTGAGGTGTGCCCAATGCCTAATATTAATACTGTGCAGTACTGTAGTACAGTTGCAATGTAAAAAAATAGATGTAATATGAAGTAGTAAAAATGACATTATTTTTCTGTTTGGTCACTGTAGAAGGTAATTCGTTCCGCTACTACTTAGCCTTATTCTGCAACATGGCCTGAGATGCACTGTCTTGTAATAGTCAGTTGACATCCTATTGTTCCACATATGTATCCCAATAATAGCACGTATAACTATCCCATTATTGTCTTTTTAGGCAACAAATTTGAAGGAATGTGCATATCTCAACTCAAAAGGAGTTTGTTATGTAAATCCATATAAAAATTGTTGATTTTCTTCTGTTTTTCTTCTAATATATAAAGCTGATAATTCTACATTGTGTGACCATGTGACATACTGGCATCATTGCTTTACTGTGTCACAGAAAAATGTAATGGGAGTACAGTAATGCATCAATTGGTAATGCTTTGTAATGCTTGGTAACTGTTGTTACATTTATAACATTGCAGTTCACATAAAATTCATGGCTGTTCTGATACATTGACCTGTTCAGTTTGCTCCTCGTCTGGTTTCTGAGTAGAACATATATAGATGAATTACTACAGCTTGCAGCCTGTGAGGAGGCGAGGAGCTAGGCTTGAGTGAATGGTGTAGGTGTTGGTGGAGATGGAACTGCAACCAAATTGCATATTCAAAGATTTGCCCCTATTCAAAGACACGGAGGTGTACTTTTACACACATATAATCCATGGCAATGTATGAAACTTTTAAATATGTAATGTCAGTGTTTATCAAACTTTGGTAGGGTTGAGAATGATGCCTGGCTCAAATGTATTTTAGCTTTTATCTTTTTATGCAACTTAGTGAACAGCTCCATCTGTGATTAACTTAGGAAAAAAGATTAACTAGGAATTAATCTTGTCACAATTATATTGATAGTTCTGCTAACCAAGTAGACCTCCCTGCCCCACTCAGGTGTTTAAACTGATTCAGCTGCTTATTCAGAAAGTCTCTTATCTAGCAGACAAAAGAAGATTGACAATACCAGGAGATGAATTTTAACTTAATAAATGAGTGATTCCCCCAGAATTAGATTATATTGCATTTGCACGTGTGTTCCTGTGTATGAGAGAAAGGAGCACCCACGCTTTCTTAAATGAATTCATAATGCTACCAATATCTTGTAACATGATAATAATAATAATAATAATAATAATAATAATAATAATGATGATAATAATAATAATAATAATAATAATAATAATAATAATAATATAACAATAATCAGGTGTTTGTCTTATGAGTTCTTCACATTTCATCTTTATAGTCTTGCACTGCCACTGGCAACAGTATTCCTCTTTTCGTTCTGCAGACTCAGTGAGCTACAACACAGCATCGCTGACTCTCCAGCTGGTTCAGGTTCTGGTTAGAGTGACCTTCCAACTTGCAGCAGAAATCCACATCCAATATAGCAGAACAATTACCATCGCCAGCTGCATTTCAAATGGTGGACGTTCAAACTGGCTTCAACACAGACCTCTCCAGCCTGCATGCAAGGAAATAAGGGAAAGATTATGCTAGCTGGTTACCAATTTAGTCAAAATAAAAGTTTGTGTATTATTCAAAACTATGTTGATTACATGTTGTCTCGGATATAAAAAGAACATGCAAAGTGTGTGTGTGAGAAACACTAAACAAGTCAGCTGATCTTTTCATACAACTAACTGATTAAGCAACTAATTTCTTCTGCAGTGCTGTAAATTGTTCATGCAGTCTCTCTTTCTGCCATACATGATTCCCAAAGATCAAGTTATAATGAATTTGCCAAACTAGATTTTGGATATTTGTGTCTTTAATATTTGTGTATGTATAGATGTGCACACTTGTGTGTTCTACCAGGGGTGTGGTACCACACTACACCCACTCCTTCAACTAGTTTGTAGCCTAGCAACACAATGGCAGAGAGAAGTTGGCTTGGGAAGTCAGCAAGAGAGAGTGAAAGAAGAGTGAGAACTGTGAGATGGTGATGAACAGAGAGAGGTGAATAGAGCAAGAACTGAGAGTGTGTGTGTGTGTGTGTGTGTGTGTGTGTGTACTCAAGTGTAAGTAAAATCTGTGAGATGTGTGTGTAAGAATGAGAGACAGAGAAGAGAGATTGAAAAAACATGAGAGGGGTGGTGGGTGTTAAGCTACAGTCTGTAGCTACAGGCTCCTAGTCTGTGTTGAGTGTTGCTAATTTGATACTGTGAGCTGGTCAGGAGTCAGTGCAGCAAGTCCCAACAAACCTAATGTAAAAACACACACATAAATACACACACAGTCACTCTCTCCCCCTCTGACAGGGTGTAATGTATCTGCAGATGTCCCTACAAAGCACAGTTGGCAAACAACACACAAACACACACACACACAAATGGTGATCTCCACACACTTTGACCATCTTCTCACATCTTCACAAATCACATATGGTGTCATCTCACGCGACAAAGCAGCCAAAGTGCAAACATACATGAAAAAAGATGCTCCTATCCCCACCTTGTAATGATGTGCTTAAAAACTTGTGGCTGATCATTTCCATGAAATATTTTCTGCTCCAGATCTGACACACCAACAAAAGCTGCTTCTTCTGCTCTCTATGATTACAATCACGCCGAACATAGAGCTGGAATGTGGATTGACAGATCAGATTGGAGACAATGGGTATATACTGTGTTGCACAAACAGAAACACCAGGGAAAACACGCCACACAAGTATACATTATGATGCAGTTAATGCTGAACATCATCTGTAACATGATCTACCGATCTGCATGGATGCACTCTCTCTCTCTCTGTCACTTACGCACAGTGTATGGATACTAGAACACTGCAGTGTGAGACCATTATACCAACACTGAAGACATGGAATGGGAGAAGAAATGATGAGAAAGAGGGCATAAGATAAACTGTGTGTGTGTATGTGTTTGTGTCTGTGTGTGATGTGGGTGAGGGGTTGAGGAGGAAAAGCTAGAACAGCTTGCCGCATTGTCAAGGACACATCAAGGGGAGATTGAGTGAGGGAGAAAGAAGAGGAGGAGGAGTAGAAAGGCTATGGAAGAGGATGAAGAGGACAGGAAGAATGGAGCGGATGGATGAGAAAGAAAAGGCGGGACTAATAAAAGGAGGATACAATTACTCAGCATAAGGTCACCTGTTTTCTGTCTCTCTCTCTCCTGTTGCCACACAACTCTTCAGCAATGCTGGGAGCTACATATGACTCCTCTCCTGCAAGAGTGCTGGAGCAGGATGTCTCAAAACACACACACACACACACACACACACACACACACACACACACACACACACACACACACACACACACACACACACAAGCACGCACACAGTCATTGAGCTCAGCCAACCACAGTAGCATACAAATTGCCATTTCCTATCCCCCGCGGCCAATCACAAAAGAAAAAAATGATTCTGCTTCAAACCTACCATGTGGGAGAAATGACATCACCTGTTGCTGGGCAGAAACCTCTTAGAGACAGGAAGTCCTGGTCCTGATGTCCTAGTCACCATGGAAACGGAATCATTAAGGGAGGGGAGAGGAGGGTGAGGATGGAGATGTATTCATAGATGTATAGTTGTAGTCAGTAGTTTGCATACACTCATCATGGGCATGAATGTCATGGTAAATTTGGGCTTTTGATTACACGGTGGAATGGCTGTACAGCATACAGCTTTAAATACTTTAAAAAGAACTGGCTTCACAATTTTGAATGTAAATTTATTTTGGATTTTCTCTAATTCACACAGGATCAAAATACATACAGCTCCCATTAATATTTGCTTAAATATCTCTAAGCAAGCCTTACCACTTTTGGTAGCCATCAACAAGCTGCTGACATATCCATTCTTGGATAGCTGATTAATCTCTTCAGGTTTATTTAAATTAGCTGTATTTCCTGAATCTGGCTTTTCAGCATAATCCACAAACGTTCTATAGGTTTGAGGTTGTAGTTTCAGGAAGGCCAATTCTTAGCTTAATGTTATCCATTCAAAAACCAGTGTGTTTGTGATCATTGTTGCATCGGTCCAACTGGTTGTGTCCACATTTCAACCATTTAGCTGTTAATCTGAAGCAATGTTGAAAAATTTGGAGGTAGTTCTCCATTATTCCATCTAATTTATTAACAACCCCAGAGCATGAGGCTACCACTACCGTGTATTGTGCTTAGGTCTGAAAGCCTCACCTTTACTCCTCTAAACATGCATTTCATCCTTGTGGCCAAGTAGCTCTATTTTTTTTCTCCAGAAGGCAACTGCAAATTTCAGTGGACCTTGAAGGTGCTGATTTTTCTTGGTTGGCACCCGCTCAGTCCATAGCGGTGTAAAATTCGCTTTACTGCTGACAGTCAGAGATGTTTCAGCAGTTACTAGTTTACTAGTTCAGAACAAGCTTGAGCCTTGATGGTTCCTGGGTTATTCTTGAACATTATAAGCAAATGTCTCTCAATTCAGTTCTGTTCAATTCAATTCAAGTCAATTTATATAGTGCCAGATCTCATCTGTTTCTTCTTTTAGACGTTGGCAAAGTGGTGACACATCCAAATAGCTCGAATTCTTTGAAGCAAAGATGTTGGAATCTAGTAACAATCTATGCTTGTTTAGAAACATTGTCAAAGACCTTCCTAATCTGTGTAAATCTTTACTGAGTTCATTGACTTCTCCCTTCTCCCTTATTTTTAAAAAGCATATCCTTTTTGTGCTGGCAATGATAGTTACAGTTACAGTCAAACATAATCAAGTTAATAGACTATGGCCTTGTCTAGTTAAAAGAAATTGTAGAACACTGAGCAGCACTTCTTAAAAGATTTAGGTGTATGTATATATTTAAGTCTGTATGTATGCTTTTGACTCTGGCTGGATTGGAGAAAATCCAAAATAAATTCAAAATTATTTAAAGTCATAATGACATGGGGTGTACAATCATTCCACCCTGGAAAAGGAACAGTTCAAAGAAGTCATTAAACACCCAAATCAACCATGATATTCATCCCCATGATGAGTGTAGACAGACTTTTGACAACAACAGTCCTCCTGATTTCAGGTGGACTCAGGTGACACCCCCTACCACCCATTAAAATTTCCAGAGAGAGTACAACAAGACTCTATGCCTAGTCTCTTGTCCACAAACTCATCAAAAGAAATATACAGCCATGGTTAGCTACACTTTTTAAAGACTTTGAGATTATTTTACTGGGCAAAGGGCTTTTTGTGGGTGTGTGGGTGATGCTTTGTGCATGTATGTCGCATTCCAAGTGTCTTACTGTCCCTATGTACACCGTTGGTTTATCTCCACATATATCTTCACTCAGGAATGAAACATGCACATCTGTGCATGCAAAGGTGTTTTGTTTTTTCACTTGGCTATGTAAATTTTAAAGCATTTATTTTACGAAATGGCATTTTCTATCTCAGCCTTGCCTCACGTGCCTCATCCTCCCACTCCCTCTATCAGGTCTCAGTGGGGATCCGGCAGACCTGGAACGTCGGTGCCAAACCTTCGGCCAAAACTTCATTCCGCCCAAAAAGGCCAAGACGTTCCTGGAACTTGTGTGGGAGGCCTTACAGGACGTCACACTTATCATTTTGGAGGCCGCTGCCATCATCTCCCTTGGCCTTTCCTTCTACCAGCCTCCTGGAAAAGAAACTGAATGTGAGGATGTGGACAAAGGGTGTGGTTTCTGGTTTGGGAGGGTGTGACAAAAAGTCTATCAGCAAGAGTGGAACAGGTGGATGTGAAAAATGAAAATGAGATAAAGACAAGTAAAAGTAAGACATTGTCAGTATACATATAGTAGGATAAGAGAGGAGGAACAAGACAGAGGAGAAGTTAAGGTTATATGAAGAAAATACACAAACACTGGAAAAGAAAACTAAGGGAGACGGTTGAAGCAAGCCATTTACATGATGATGGCAATGTAAAAAGAGAAGTCAAAAGTTAATAAAGAAGAGCTAAATTCATCCAAATCCAATCTGCTAGTGAAAAACTAAATGCTGTTGGAAAAAAAGGAAGTGGAACTTGAGTTGAGAAGACTTGGTCAAATCAAATCATGAAACCAATATAAAAAGTATATTAGAGCAAAGCTAAGAAGAATTGCTAGGACTAGCATATAAGGCAGGCTGTTGTTATGAAACCACATGTAAGTAAATAATATGTTCTGCTAATGCTATGTAAGCATTTAGCTAATTGACTTTGCCTTACTTTGTGAATACTGGAATAGTATGAAATTCTAAAACACAGTGTAACAGCAGCATAGATAATGAGACCTTAGACAAGTTGAGAAAAATGCAAAGTTATTTATTTTTAGTTTTATCTGTTTTCAAATTGTATCAGCATTAGCAAATATTATAATGCAGCAGTAACTTAAACGTGTTTTTTTCTGTTAAACTTAATGTAGACAAAAATTACAAAAACCCAAAATGCTAAATATAGTAACAATCACCACTAACTAATTTCTTTTTTGGCCTCACAGTGCCCAAAATAGAAATTAATTGACATAAGTATGAAAGCATTAGATTAAGTGTTTATAAAAGCACTAAAGTCAGCCAGCTGTTCAGTGATGTCAGTTACAGCTTATTGAAAAATGCTGTATAAGCTAGAGCAATTCTTTGAATGGTGGATCTAATAGTGAGTCAGTCCCTATAGAGTCCTATGTTACCTATAATACCAGACTTTAGAGAAGAAATAAACATAATTTAGCCTGGTGCAAAAGTGATTTTTTCTTAGTCCTGATTTTCTTTTTACCCAAAGTTAGCTGCTCATTTATTATCACATTTACTTTTTAGCACAAAATGGCATCAGCATTGAGACTTTTAAACATCAAATTGTCTACAGAGTCCCATTCCAGTAGACATATTTTACCCAAGATCTCAACCAGGATGATTTAGGTTATTCTCATGACAAATTTGCATGCTTTTTAGTATCTCATTTAGATATATAAGTACTTCCATCAAAACATTCTCAAATGTTGCTTCTAGATGTTCTGTTTAGCAAAATATTGTACTTTGTTGCTGTTGATTTTCCTGTTGTTTGGTGAAATCAGAGAGGAGTGAAAAAAAAATAAGAATCTTTTTAAATAAGGAAGAAAAATACAAGCACACAATAGACAAAAGCTGAAGAAACAGAAAGTGAAATGGCTCACCAAATTGGGTCTGTTGAATTTGGTGAGCCATTCTGTGACAATGAAGGGTCATGATAGAGAGGAAGTGGGCTCATCAGAGGATGCAGATATGGGACACTGTGGCTCTGTGTAAAACCAGCCACACATGCAAATCAAAGAGCGGTGACCATGTGTAGTCATTAGATGATGCTCAAAGTAGCAGTCAAAAGTAGCCCCTGCACTTCTAAGCTTAAGCCATATTGTTTTGTTCTCTATGACTCACCAGAAACAATGATGAAGTTTTGATATTTACCTAATATCAGTTTTTCTAGTGGGCCATTTGATTATATTTTCCCCTGTTATTTTCCTCCCCATTTGAAATTTGATGTTTTTTGGAAGACAGTTATTGATTTTCCGAGGCATGTTCAAAAAATATCTCACTCTAAACAATTGCTCCATCTTCAGCATGCGGGAATGTGTCGGCGGGTGCAGAGGATGAAGGCGAGGCAGATGCTGGCTGGATTGAGGGCGCTGCCATCCTGCTTTCTGTTGTGTGTGTTGTCTTGGTGACAGCGTTTAACGACTGGTCTAAAGAGAAGCAGTTCCGGGGTCTACAGAGTCGAATTGAGCAAGAGCAGAAGTTCACTGTTGTGCGAAAAGGAAACGTCATCCAGATCCCTGTGGCTGACATGGTGGTGGGGGACATGGCTCAGGTCAAATATGGTAAGGAATCCACTATAAGATCTTCCTATACAGAAAAACCAACAACATACCAACAAATTAAAAGATTCATTCACTTTCATTTTTGTAAGTATTTTGATTAATTTAGAAGATCTAAGGACACTGCAGATAAAATAAAACTTAATCACAAGAGTCAATCACAAACATATCTAATAAAGAATGAAAGCTGACGTACAAATTTCACAAAACCTACCTCAGTTTAGTATAATACTGAATACTGACAGCTGAAAAATATTCTTTATAATTAATCTTACACATACTGTATAATGTATGCTGTTAGGGGAGCTCTGTGTAACCTCAGAAAACCATTGCTATTAATGATACCCATAGCAATAAATGAACCACAGTCAACATTATTGCTTGTGTCTGTGTGTAGCTTGTGTCGACTTCATGTGTCAGCTACTGTCATCGAAAACAGTGATGAGACATACACGAGGCTCTGTTTTATGTACTGTGTGTTGTTGTATCTTGTACAACAACTGAGAGATATTGTATAAGGTGGTGTTAAGTTAACTTAATGTTAACTAATGCTAGGCACCATTTTCGCTTTAGGTCATTATGTGATTTCCTTATGGCTAAAATCTATTTGATATACTATTTGATATACTATACTATTTGACGTCATACATATGCTTGTGCTAGCTTGTTCAATAATAATAATAATTTAACAGGTTAACTAGCATTTGCACTCAGATATGTTTAGGGTTTTTTTAGGTAAGGCCTCAGTTAGGGCTGCACGATTTTGCATAAAATGAGAATCACGATTTTTTTGCTTAGAATTGAGATCACGATTCTCTCACGATTTTCTTTTCCAATATAAATATTTATTGCACTTATTAACTGCACATCAACTTCGTAACAGTTGAAACTGAACATAAAAACAATAAATAAACATAAAAACAATAAATGCCTCACATTTTGTGGTTGCCGCAAAATGTTGTACTGCTTGAAATTCTGTCTCCACCGTTGCTCGACACTGCGTGTATAGAGCAGGTAGTGCAACAATAGAAAAATAGTTGCGGGACGGCACTGTGTAGCGTTTGTCTAGGGTGTTGATCATTTTCCTAAATCCCTCGTTTTGCACAGTGTTGATATATCTTTGGTCAGGTGATAAGTAATAGCCTCCGTAATTTCTTTGTGCCTGCGGGAGTTTGACGTGTATAGGGAAGCACTGTATAAGGTTCCCGTTATTGATGTTTGGGGGGTTGACCGGGACGAATTTTCTCCTGTCACTTTCTCGTCATCCCTGACGTGTTCTCCGTTGTTTTTTCCCTGCCAATTTGAGCATCACGGCACAGCTTCTGTATCATGTGGTATAAGGCTCCGCCCTTGTCATTTGTTGAGCAGGAAGAGGGAGCGCTTGTTTTCATGCAGATTACGTCCCGGATCAAAATGCGGTACAATCGTTGTCGTCTTTTTTTTTTTTTTTTTTTTTTTTTAAATCGTTGTCATTTGGAAATGAGATCGCACATAAGTATGAATCGAGATCGCGATTTTTTAACGATTAATCGTGCAGCCCTAGCCTCAGTCACACATGCCTAGAGACAGTCGTGGCAAATTCTGATCACTAGGGAAAAATGTGCCTTTCCGACCAGCTGGTTGCTGAAGGTTGGTTATATTGCTAGGTAAAATTGATCACAAAGAAGCTGCTGCACCATTAACCTCCTTGTAATTTGGTCACTAGCAAACCATGCTGAAGCACCATATACCTTTTCTCACTTTTTATTCAGCAAACAACCACCAGCCACTCGGAAACACACATTTGTGTTGGCCTGTGTGACTGTGGTTTAGCTAAAATCATAGAGACTCTAAGGAACCTTCAGCAACCACTTACGGGGAATACTTTACCCTAATGATCAGTTTTTGCCAGGTAATCACCAGCCAGTCTCTAAACCTCTATGACTGGGGCTGAAGATACCATTAGCTATTGATGCTCTCTGTTGATGCTGGGACTGGAAGTGAGGAATTGAGGCAAAGCTTCAAGCATCCAGAATCACAGCCTGTAAAATAAATGGGAACTCAGAGGGATGTTGGTTTTTCCAAGCAGTACATTTATTGTTCCTTCTTGTGTTTGTTGTAGTATTTATGTCACGCCATTTGCATGCATGCATTGATGGGGATACTATCTGCAGTGAGATAAAAAAGAGACAGCGAGAAAGGGAAATGGCATAAAAAGCAGTTAAAGTCAAGTGAATTTAAGTGGTGCTGTGCAGTAACAGTGAGGATATATAATACAAGCAAGCTGAGTGTGTGTACACACTGATATGTGTATGTCTATGTTCAGGTGACCTATTGCCAGCTGATGGTATCTTGGTCCAAGGAAATGATCTGAAGATAGATGAGAGCTCTCTTACCGGAGAGTCTGACCATGTACGCAAATCTGTGGATAAGGACCCCATGCTTCTCTCAGGTTTGTTTGTTGTTTTTTTGCTCAACAAGTGGCAAGTGACAATTACAAGTGTGCATGCAGCTATGAAGATGAAGCCCATCCTCGTGATGATATTTATTATTCATAACTGTCTGGTAAAGTAACAGATTGTAAAACTATACAAACATATTCAATTTATAAATATTATGGGTCACCAAGTCAAGTCTTGTCAGCTTTTTGCCATCAATTCAAGTCAACAAAAGACAAGTCAGTATTTTTGTGACCCTGCTCCTACTCTAGTCCAAGTCTCCAAACTCATGTCTACACTCTGGCTGAGGGCTAGGGTTTAGCCTTAACTCTAAATTTTTTCCTCCATATTGTCTTTTTTTTACTTTAACTATTGAGACCAACACTTTACATGTAGCACTCATCTAAACTATTAAAGGTACCCATGTGATGGAGGGCTCGGGGAGGATGCTGGTGACAGCTGTTGGTGTGAACTCACAGACAGGCATCATCTTCACTCTCCTGGGAGCTGGAGATGTGGAGGAAGATGGGAAAGAGAAGAAAGGTAAGTGACTCAGTGGAGACAATAAATGACAATAATTACGATCATTTTGTTGAAGATGCTTTACACCTTTATGATAGGTTTAAATATTTTCATCTTCATTATTAATATATGCAGTATTGTTCTTGATATATTCAAACCAGTAGAGGAGTAGAGAGAGATAAAGCTCTCTTTTTTTTATCACATCTGTGACCTTTGGTTTAGTTGCCCTTTCTTTACAAGGTTATCTTTTGGTTATCATCTGGCACACATAATACAACATTATTTAACTGAAATTTAAAAAAAAAAAAGAAAAACAAAAGAAAAACAAAATGAAAATTCACAATGTGGTAAGCTTAAAAAACTCACTAATACAAAGCGCCTCAAGGCAACTGTTGTTGTGATTTGATGCTATATAAATGAAATTACATTGAAATTGTAACTAAATGAGACTGTGCTGATGAGAAAAATCTATAAGGACATTCAAAATGTATAATATATCAAGAGTAACCAGTAACAGACAAAAAACCAAAATCAAAATCAAAAGACACAAGATGACTACAAAGAGACACATACTAACAGAAACAGAAACAAAATAATCAAACATACAAAACAAGCACAAAAGACATAGAACCCAGCATAAAAATAAGACACAATATGGCAAAGAAAAAAACAGAAACTACAAATAACACAGCCATCTTCTTTTGTGTCTGCTTCAGTAGGGAGGTCTTGCTTTTATGGCGGGGGGGGGGGGAGGCTGTTACATGTCTGTGCCCAGGGGCCTATTGTTTCATAATCCATCCATGCTCACACACTGCGACATGCGTGTGCTGGGATGTGTGTGTGTGTGTGTGTGTGTGTGTGTGTGTGTGTGTGTGTGTGTGTGTGTGTGTGTGTGTGTGTATGGGGTTAGCTGAATGCCTGAATGATTTCAGATAAGAGCTTCAACAGGAAACACACCAGTTTAACCTCATAGATAATTTAGTCCACATCCTCGTCATCTCTCTTTCCACTACCTGTTTCCCTTTCTCTTTCCCCACTTGTTTTCTCATTTTCCCCCTCTTCTATCAGCTTGCCCGTCATTCTCCGATTCTCTCACTGTTTCTCTTGTGCCCTCTTTCACTTTCCTCTCTCTGGCATTACCCTCCACTGTCTCTCCTCCCCACCCTTAATCTGAGAGAGAGAGGTTGAGGCTGCAGATTGAATCAATTATTGAAAGAGCAGGGGAGAGTGAGGCAGCTGGAGAGTTTCAGGGAAGAGTGTTGGTTGGTCAGTGTACAAAGCATTAGTCTGTGCTCATATTTGTTCCGTAGGAGCCTTGCAGTCAGAGCAGAGCTGCAGACAGCAGAAGCTACAAATACTTTCAGAAGCACTTAAGGTTAATATCATTATTAGTGCACTCTTCTGTGCCTCTACAGTACTGCTGCAGCTCTCACTTCTGCATTGGAATGCGTCTGCTACTGTTGATGTCTTGAAAAAGGAGAACGCATCTTCCTGGAATGCAGAAATAGACAACAACAAACCGCCTGATGACACTTACTTTATTAAAGAAATACTCTTACAGCTTGTTGTTTTCGTTCTGTTCCCAAAGTGTTCGTTGCATCCTGGGATGTGTTGCAGCTCAGTGCAGCTGCCTCTGTGGGCTGGATCGTTCAGACACTCGTTTACTGGAACTAATACATTATTCAGAAGACTACAAATGCCAGAACTTGTTAGTTTTTCCTCATGCAGTGGGATTTTGCTGTGGGGCTGTTTATGTTTCTTCTTTAATCTGTCTCCTATTTTGAGGTTTCATTCTACGCAATATGCATTACGCACGCAGAGCTGTGCATACAAACACATTCACTTCTTGAGTTTTTTTATTCTTGATTTGCTGTTTTTTGTTTTTCCCTTTTTGCCAAATCCTTCATGTGCCCCTTCCCACAAAAACCTTCCTTTGTCACACATTTACCCGAACAGAGGAGAGTACTGAGTTGCTCATCACTACAGATGCCAGTTACAGCACAGTCACCAATGGTATGTGAGCATAAAGTTATCCGCCCCACTCCTTTCCTCAACAAATTGACCCCATAGTGTACACAGTGAAAGTGACAGTGCCGTATGATGCCACTGTGTATCTGATATCACTGTGTTGATGTTCATCCTGCAGTATCATATTGATGTTATTTTGGGACTGTCATTGCAGCTCATGTTGTTGTGGTGGGTGTGCAGGAGTGGGGAAACGAAATATTAAGACTTACAAGCTATTGGAAAAGAGAGAAGACAAAAAATAATGATATGCAGCAGTGGGACATTAACATCTGGGCTTGAAAAGAAGTTAGTGGAGAAGAAATGCTCAGTGTATCACAAGAAATCTCCCAGCAGCCTTTGGCAGTGTAACTAAGGAATGCTACAAGGTTACCTGATGCAGTCGTAACTATAAGCTTATCAAAAAGGAATGTTTTAAATCTAATCGTCGAGTGTTTGTCTCCCAAATCCAAACCAAGAGCTGGTTCCACAGAGGAGAGCCTTCAGTTATTAGACCTGCAGTCTGAAAGCAAAGTGCTCTATTAGGATAATGTGGTACTATGAGGTCTTTAAGATATGGCTGCACCTTATTATTCAAGACTTTGTATGTGAATAAAATGATTTTAAATTCAATTCAATTTTAGATTTTACAGGAAGCTAGTCAAGAGAAGCCTGATCTCTGTTTCTAGTCCTATTTTGTTTTGTTTTTTTAATGGAGAAAACACTGATTGGAACAATGTCATGAAGCCAAAACCATTTGTGTGAGGTGACTACCAGAGTAACATTGGTCATCATGTTGTAGGAACACCATTGCGGTGATATCAGATTATGTGGATTACCTTTGGATAATACCTTTGACAATGTCTCTCACTCTCTTGTATAACCCAATGTATGAAGTATGAACTGTTCCCTTTAGTATTGTTCTGTGTGTTTTTCTGTTTCTATTTTTTTGTGTTCTTGTTCTTTGACCTTTATGACTCTGTCTAACTTGGCCTCCTTTTGTCTCAGGAAAGCAACCTGATGGTGCAGTGGAGAACAATCAGAACAAAGGTAGAGGCTTGTGTTTGGTTGGAGTTTAGTTTGAATGTGAGTTTGTTGTTGAGTTTATTGTCAGGTGCTGAAGACATTTACAGTTTTCAAATGTTTGTGCTGTGTGTGTTTTTCAGCCAAAAAACAGGATGGGGGAGTTGCCATGGAGATGCAACCTCTGAAGAGTGCAGAAGGAGGAGAGGTAGAGGACAGAGAGAAGAAGAAGACCAATGTTCCAAAGAAAGAGAAGAGTGTGTTGCAGGGAAAGCTCACAAAGCTGGCTGTTCAGATTGGCAAAGCAGGTACACAACTCATCCCTATACCGGGCAGAATTTCACGCCCTTATAGTTTCGGTGTCCTCTAAAATATCAGAGTAGTAGAATCTGCACAAAGTAGCTGTAAAAAGTAGAATCTGCAGCTGTATGTCCTACTGAGCTTTTGTTGCAACAATGTATGGGTTTCTCAGTATGAAAAACAAATTGTGGGAATAGTGTGAAGCTCTGAGTGTGAAAGTGTGAAGACTTGGGTAGAAAGATGCTGTATTACTGTTCAGAAACAGGCATGTGTGCAAGATGATGTTCTCAACTTCTACAGGAATGTGAACGATGGGTTTTTATTCGCTTGGCATGTGTCACTACAGGCCCAACATAAAATGCAATGCAGTCTTGAATGAGCAATTCTGATGAGTTGTCTCTTCTTTGATCTCCCTACAGGTTTGGTGATGTCAGCCATCACTGTCATCATTTTGGTGCTGTTCTTTGTCATCAACACATTTGTCGTTGAAGGTTTGTGTTTATGCAGCTTTGCAACATACAGCTTTCCAACAATCGCTCATTACTGTTTTAAACACAACAGTGTTTTCTTGTCATGTTGAACATTTCTTAGGCTTTCAAAAGAGGTTTTGTAGGTTTAATATGCAGTTTGCTGTGTGTTGCAGGTCACTCATGGTTGCCGGAGTGTACTCCAGTCTACATCCAGTACTTTGTCAAGTTCTTCATCATTGGAGTCACTGTGCTGGTTGTTGCTGTCCCAGAAGGCTTACCTCTCGCTGTCACAATCTCTCTGGCTTACTCTGTCAAGGTACATTCGCCTGTCAGCTTTAACGAATGATTAACCACATGGACATGTAGGAACTGCTGCTTCTTTAGCTGGTCACGTTGGCTTCACGCTGAGACTGTCATGGGAAAAAAAGTCAGCTAAAGCGTCAATGTGAATACTGAAATCAACAATGGCCAATTAATGCTTTTGGACAGTATGTGTCATTAGAATGCATCCAGTCTGACATGTTGCATGTCTTGGACTTGAGGTCCCTATTGAAATTTCCATAATCTGGATTCTCTGAGTGTCCAGCTGTCAAATTCCAGATCCAATGTTTTGTATGAGCATAAGTGAAAGTGTTTCTTTTTTGCCCCCAGTATTACCTGTCAGGCTTTATACAGGACTTCATGCTCTCTGATAGGTGTCATGATCCTGGGTCATTTTGACCCAGCGTTTTGTGTTTCCTTGAAGTTCATTTTGTGCCTCGTGTGTATTCTGATTTGGTATTCTGTGTCCTCCCCTTGTGCCCTGTTCGTGTTCTGGATTTCCTGTCTTATTCTGAAGGTCGGTGTCTGTTGTCATCGTGTTCAGCTTGTCTCCTCAGGTCGTCGTGTGTATTAGGATCAGCTGTTCTCCCCTCCTGTGTGTGATTACCCGATTACCTGGTGTGTGTATATTTAGTGGGTGTCGGTCTGTGCTCGTTGTCGGCTCGTCTGCGTTCTTCTGCATTTGTCTGCGTTCTTCTGTGTAGTCTGCGTTTCTCTGTGTCATCTGCGTCATCCGTGTATCTCTGCGTCTCTCTGCATTCTCCAGTTCATATGACTTCAGGTTTGCTCTTTAGTTTATCCCAGTTTAGGTCTTCTTCAGTTATTTGTCATCCCTCACTGCCTGTTTGCCACCCTGCCACTCTGTAAATAAACACTCACTCATATCATCAGTCGGCTGTCTGCATTTTGGGTCCTCATTCATCCACAACACGACTGCTGCCCCAGCCGTGACAGTACGAGCCGACCAAACATGGACCCAGCAGCATCCGCCCCCTCCCAGGAGTTTCGGGAGGAATTAATTGACACTGCTTCGAGGTTGGTTAACCTGTGGCTTGAACATGAGGGAGGGAACTCAGCCGCTGTAGAAGCCAGGCTACAGCAGTTAATATCTACTCACCCCTGGCTTCTGGACTCTCTTCACCCGCTCGCACAGGACTTCATCCTCAACGAGCTTCATCTTCACCCTCCAGCCGCTACCGCTTCCCAACCCAGCCCGGCGGCGAATGTTTTGCTCTGCCCGCCGGGGAATCTGCGGCCTGGCACGCCAGATGTGGAATTACCCGGCCGGTCAGTGCTATCCCCAAGAGGGAAGCGACGTTCACGCCGCCGACGCCCATCGCCACAGCCGTGTCCTGAGACTTCTGAGTTGCCGGCTGTGGTGAGTAAAAAAGACAGTAACCACAAGCCTTCCAGTTTAAGGACTGTTTATTCTGGGGCCGTTTTTTGTGCAGCCAGTAAGGACTATGGTGTTTTCCCTGGCTCACCTGCAACTGTCGTTTCCAAGAATGTGTTTCCAGGAGCTCACTTAGCTGCCCAGCCTCTAGGAGCTCACTTAGCTGCCCAGCCTCTAGGAGCTCACTTAGCTGCCCAGCCTCTAGGAGCTCACTTAGCTGCCCAGCCTCTAGGAGCTCACTTAGCTGCCCAGCCTCTAGGAGCTCACTTAGCTGCGCAGCCTCCAGGAGCTCAGCTAGCCGCACAGCAGCCACTAGCTCAGCTGGCCGCTCAGTCGTCACCTCCATCACATTCAGCCTCACAACCCATAGCTCAGTCACTATCACAGCCTGACTTATTACAAACTATGTTACAGTCCATTTCCCAGTCTATAGCTCAGTTGATAAAAGAATCATCAGCCTTATCATCAGCTCAGTCTCCAACTTCGCCACCATTATTGTTCCAACCTTTACGTCAGTCACCCTCAGACCAGCCACCTATTCAGTCGTCATCTTCACCTACTCCTCCTGTACAACAAGCGAAGCCAATCCAACCTGAAAAGAACTGTTTTTCATCTGTTCGGTCTAAGCAGAGAGACAAACCACACAATATTGTAATCAGTCCTCTAAAGCTGGTCATTTCAGAGACTGTGACGCACTTCAGGGCCTCCCCAGAGGCTGAGTTTCAGCCCTCAGCCTACTCTGGACCCCTGAAGGCTAAGACTCCAGCTGAGGACTGCACCCAGCTGTCGCTGTCTGAGCAGGGTCAGTGCTCCGCGCAGCTGCAGTCAGCCATGTGTGTTCCAGAGGCCCACGAGCCTGCTGGTTCAGCCCTATGTGTGCCAGGGGCCCCTGTGCCCGCTGGTTCTATGACCATGTCCGCTGGGGGTTCTGGAGAGCCCGGCCAGCCCATTCTAGTCTCCGCTGGGGGTTCTGGAGAGCCCGGCCAGCCCGTCCTCATGTCCGCTGGGGGTTCTGGAGAGCCCGTCCAGCAACCTGCCTCGTCAGCTGGAGGGTCCGAGGGACCGCTCTGGCCTCCTGTCTCCGCTGGAGGGCCCGAGGAGCCCGTCCAGCCTCCTGACTCGTCAGCTGGAGGGTCCGAGGGACCGCTCCAGCCTCCTTCCTCGTCTGCTGGGGGGCCCGAGGAGCCCGTCCAGCCACCAGCTGTTCCAGCAGCAGCTTCATCCATGCCGCCGCCTGCAGCGCCTCAGTCTTCGGCTCCCACGCCGCCTGCAGCAGCGGCTTCTCCCACGCCGTCGCCTGGTCCAGCTCCGGCTTCATCCTCGTCTGGTCCAGCCTCCGAGTCCGCTTCGTCTTCATCCTCGCCAGCTGCAGCCTCCGAGCCTTCATCCTCGCCAGCTGCAGCCTCCGCGCCTTCATCCTCGCCAGCTGCAGCCTCCGCGCCTTCATCCTCGCCAGCTGCAGCCTCCGCGCCTTCATCCTCGCCGCCTGGTCCGGCCTCAGCATCTGTTCCTGCCTCGCCGCCTGGTCCGGCCTCAGCATCTGTTCCTGCCTCGCCGCCTGGTCCGGCCTCAGCATCTGTTCCTGCCTCACCGCCTCGTCCGGCCTCAGCATCTGTTCCTGCCTCGTCGCCTGGTCCGGCCTCAGCATCTGTTCCTGCCTCGCCGCCTGGTCCGGCTTCAGCATCTGTTCCTGCCTCGCCTGGTCCAGCTCCGGCTGCAGCCTCCGAGTCAGCCTCAGCCTCGTCAACACTGCCGTCAGAGCCAGCTCGCCCTGTGCCACCTCATCCTTGTTGGCCGCTTTCCAGGCCTCTAAGCTGGCATCATGGCCGTCGAGGGCGGCCTCCTGAAAGAACACGCCGCCACCGCAGGCTTCGCGGCCAACCTCCGGACCTGCTCTGCCACCGCCGTTGCCGTGTGCACGGTCGGCCGCCTGAACTGTTTCCCCGTCGCCGCCGTTGCCGTGTGCACGGTCGGCCGCCTGAACTGTTTCCCCGTCGCCGCCGTTGCCGTGTGCACGGTCGACCGCCTGAACTGTTTCCCCGTCGCCGCCGTTGCCGTGTGCACGGTCGGCCGCCTGAACTGTTTCCCCGTCGCCGCCGTTGCCGTGTGCACGGTCGGCCGCCTGAACTGTTTCCCCATCGCCACCGCTCCCTTCCGCATGGTCGGCCTCCGGAGAGGAATTGCTCTAGGCTCCTGAGTTGCCAGCCTCTGGGCCGGCCTCCTGAACTGTGTTTTGGGACCCTATTCTTGACCTCCAGTGTTTGTGTTTTGGACAGTTCCTGTAACTCGCTGGAGCTTCTTTGGTTGGTGTTGGTCCGTCCGTCCTGGACCCCCCACCGCCCGCCCTGGGTTGGTCGTCTGTTTTTGTTTTGGGCTGTCTGGAGCCAGCCCTTGGAGGGGGGGTGCTGTCATGATCCTGGGTCATTTTGACCCAGCGTTTTGTGTTTCCTTGAAGTTCATTTTGTGCCTCGTGTGTATTCTGATTTGGTATTCTGTGTCCTCCCCTTGTGCCCTGTTCGTGTTCTGGATTTCCTGTCTTATTCTGAAGGTCAGTGTCTGTTGTCATCGTGTTCAGCTTGTCTCCTCAGGTCGTCGTGTGTATTAGGATCAGCTGTTCTCCCCTCCTGTGTGTGATTACCCGATTACCTGGTGTGTGTATATTTAGTGGGTGTCGGTCTGTGCTCGTTGTCGGCTCGTCTGCGTTCTTCTGCATTTGTCTGCGTTCTTCTGTGTAGTCTGCGTTTCTCTGTGTCATCTGCGTCATCCGTGTATCTCTGCGTCTCTCTGCATTCTCCAGTTCATATGACTTCAGGTTTGCTCTTTAGTTTATCCCAGTTTAGGTCTTCTTCAGTTATTTGTCATCCCTCACTGCCTGTTTGCCACCCTGCCACTCTGTAAATAAACGCTCACTCATATCATCAGTCGGCTGTCTGCATTTTGGGTCCTCATTCATCCACAACACAACTGCTGCCCCAGCCGTGACAATAGGGTTGTTATTATAGTTTGACAAGAACACTCACAGAAAGTGTCATAGTATTCTGTGAGGTGGTCAAGTTTAAGACCCAATGTGAAGGTCTCTGGAGACAGAAAGTAAATTCAAAGGGCAGCTTTATTACTGGTAATCATGGGGAAAAATAATATGAAAATACAAATAAGGCTAGATTTGAGCAAGGAATGCAAATACTAATAATAGATGAAGGGAGAACACAAAACAGAGCCGAGAAACAGAGAAACAGTCCTGGGAGCTGACCTGACCATAGGGTTAAAACAGCAGGGCATGGTTAGGAGGCTGGCTCTGTCACAGGGCAACTCAGTTTAAGGGTTCTGCAAAGGCAAATGGCTGTGATGAAGAAACTCTGGGAGCTACCCAGCGGCATAGACAGTGGCACTCTTCCGGCTGGCTGTGAGGCCAGTGGCTCATAACTTCAAGAAGCCAGCAAAGGGGTGACACAAGTCGTCTAGAGACCAGCAACAGATCAGGTTCATAGAAACTGGTGGTAGAGGCAATCTGTCTTGGTTTGGCTGGGGCCCAGATCAACAATTCTAAGCTTCGGGTGGCTTAGAATTGGGCTGGTTGAGACCCACAGGCTCACGTATATGTGGCTCAGACTCTGGCTCAGCAGGACTGGAGCAGCACTGAAGATGAGATGACTCCGGAGATGACTTGGGGGGATGCAGGAAGCTTGAGTTGCTCAGGCTAGGGTTATGCAGGGCTCACATCTCTGCTAGCGAGTGGTGCTAATGCAGAAACTTAGCCACCTTCATCCTAGGGACGGGAACGGGGGTAGGGACATGCTGAGCCCTGTCTGGGCACCAGTTTCCCTGGGAGCAGGCACTAGTAGAAGGAACCACAGCTGTCCTCACCCTGGGAGTGGGTACGGATGCAGGGACAGGCTGGATCCTGGCTACGCTCACTCTGGGGGATGGGAAAGGTGAAGGGTTAGGTTCTGGAGTGGCCCTTGGTGAAGCAGCAGTCTCTACAAAACCAAGCTAGGAAGCGGAACAGTCTTTTAGGCTGGTCAGCACAGTTGCGCACTTAGCAGTCTTTGAGGAAACCCCCAGCAGGGCAACAGTTTCTGGGGAGGCCAGCCAGCCAAACCACTAATGGTCTTTAGGGAGTCGTGCTGTGAATCAGTTCTTGGGGAGACATGCTGTGAAACCTTAACAGTCTCTGGGGAGAGTGGCTCAGTCACAGAAACAGGCTTTAAAAAGGATGGACAAGACACACTATCAGTTTCTGAAAAGATCAACTCTGTAACACCATACAGAGTTATCTTGTCTACTAGCTTAGCAAAAGAAAACACTTTTTTAAATTTGGCCAGTATAGAAGCACCAAACACGTTCTTCTTATTAACCTTTTCTGAAACACAAAACACACTTTGTTTATTAGCTCGCTCAGGAAGACAAGACTCAACGTTCTTAATGTTCATTAAAGAAACAAACTTCATGGTCCCAGACATATCGGCTGACTCATGAAGATGAAACACGAATTTTAGATTGGCCAACTCAGAAAAGGCACACGTCAGTCTTACTCATGATAGGCATGGTCTTGGAAAACCCAGCTTGGCTGACGCAGGCTGGCAAACAGTCCCATGCTGCAGTATGTTCCCATGTTAAACGACAAGGCTGACGGGTCAGGAAGCGGGAGCTCTGGTACGCTGAATGGCCATGCTGAGGCAGGAGAGCAGGCTAGCGTGGAGTCTTGAATCCTCAGAAATTGAAAGAGAGACTTCTCTGGTGGAAGGCCACTGTACTCAGTCTTGTAACCAGCTTTTCTTCGCTGCCCCAAGGCCCTTTTCTTCAAGGTTGAATGCAGATGCCGATGTTTGAGGTGATCTGGAGAGCGAAGATGACAGAGAATGACAGGGTGAACCTGCCCACTCTTATTACTGGAGGGTCGGGCAGAGGAAGGGCCAGGGAAACTGAGGATTGGCGTCTGTGAGGCCCCCCTAGGGCTAGGCAAGTCCCCCAAAACGGTGATATTACACTGATTTCAGTGGTTCTTTCACACAGTCTTTAATCCATTAAATCATCATTGCAATCTTTGTTCTTTCCCCTTGCAAAGTGGTACACATGTCGTTCCAGTGACATTTACAGTCATGTATACAAGGTCAGATGTAAGGTAAAGTGGGGTAATTACATGTTGTGAAAAAGGGAAATGTGAAAAATTCTTTGCTGAATACTTTAAAACACAAAGAAAAAGTAAAAACTAAAAATGCAACCTAATAAAAGAGCAGAAATCCTTATGAAGAAAATAAATAAATAAATAAGAGCTCTGAAATGAACATGAGAATCCCACTGTGCCAGTTCAATGAAGAGAGCTCATTTGTAAGAAGTGAAGTGATTTATTGAGATACAGAATTCTATTAAGATATTTGGCAATTAGACTCAGATGACCCCATGATAGCAGAACAGAATCCCAGTGGTGTTAGGAATTAGAACAGGACCCCCCGGAGTCTAGACACTGGTGGTGGGTAAGATGGGGAGGAGGTGTGTCTAAATCAGTTTTCTAAAAGAATGTGATTGAGAACATTAATACAGTGTCCATCTAGTTTCAGAAAAAGGGTTTGGTGTCATAGTGTATACTATTAATACAGTTCAAGTACTCTGTGTAATTCTGCACCAGCGATCATGGCTCAAGAGTTGGGAGTTCGCCTTGTAATCGGAAGGTTGCCGGTTCGAGCCCCGGCTTGGACAGTCTCGGTCGTTGTGTCCTTGGACAAGACACTTCACCCGTTGCCTACTGGTGGTGGTCAGAGGGCCCGGTGGCGTCAGTGTTCGGCAGCCTCGCCTCTGTCAGTGCGCCCCAGGGTGGCTGTGGCTATGTAGCTTGCCATCATCAGTGTGTGAATGGGTGGATGACTGGATGTGTAAAGCGCTTTGGGGTTCTTAGGAACTAGTAAAACGCTATACAAATACAGACCATTTTTTTACCCATCTGATGTAATGCTTGCTTTACATCAGATCTATCTATCTATCTATCTATCTATCTATCTATCTATCTATCTATCTATCTATCTATCTATCTATCTATCTATCTATCTATCATCTATCTATCTATCTATCTATCTATCTATCTATCTATCTATCTATCCTCATTCACACCATCCCATCCTCCCTCCTGTCCTCCCCTCACACACTGCTATGTCATTTATAGAAAATGATGAAGGACAACAACCTCGTACGGCACCTTGATGCATGTGAGACCATGGGTAATGCTACGGCCATCTGCTCTGACAAGACAGGCACCCTCACCACGAACCGCATGACTGTAGTGCAGGCTTACATCGGTGAGTACAAGTGATAATTCATAAGTGCCATACTGAAGATTTGTGAACAAATTTGTGAATGCTGAAGAGTTGTGGGTAGTGACCAAAAGAACGAGATCGCGGATACAATCGGCAGAAATGAGCTTCCTCCGAAGGGTGGCTGGTCTCTCCCTTTGTTCAGCCATCTGAGAGGGGCTCAGAGTAGAGCTGCTGCTCCTCCACATCGAAAGGAGCCAGTTGAGGTGGTTTGGGCATTTGACAAGGATGCCTCCTGGGCGCCTCCTGGGTGAAGTGTTCCGGGCATGTCCCACCGGGAGGAGGCCACGCCGGAGAGATTATATCATTCAGCTGGCCTGGGTATGCCTTGTTGTTTCCCAGAACAAGCTGGAGGAGGTGGCTGGGGAGAGGGAGGTCTGGGCTTCTCTGCTTAGGCTGCTGCCTCAGCGACCCGGTCCTGGATAAGCGTAAGAAGATGGATGGATGAACAGTTGTCACAGGATTAGTAAGGAAGCAGAGTCCAAGTTCAAAATAAGTACATTTTAGTTTATACTGTGTGATGGCATTGCCCCTCAGTCTCATCAGCCTTTTTTAGGGCATACAATTTCCCATCGTGTATTCCAAATCAACTCTAACAGTCATCATTTATATACCATTTGTTGATATTTTTTCACTTTTTTTTCTGTAAGAATTAATTTAGATGTTTTAAACCTCCAAATAAGATTCTGTTTAAATCAAACTTTCATTCATTGCAATATTCTGTAGTGTAGTTCAGTTAGTTCAATTAGTGACAGTCTAGTTCTAGTTAAATAAATAAATAGAAAGATTCTATAAACTGAACTCATTAATTGAAACGTTGGCCTATGATTTGAAACTCTAAATATATGACATCCCTTTTAACATTGCCTCAAGGTATAAAGGAGATGGAACTGTTGTTTATGCATGCTCAGTGTGTCCAAAAATATTAGATCTTTTGCCTGTTTTGCAGATGATGCACAGCTTCATATAACGTTTTTACAACAATAACAGTTGTCATTGTTAGTTAATACATTACATGCTAGTTATTGACAGTCTCTCTACATCCACAATGAATTGGTTAAAGTCACCTCTTCTTTTTTGTAGCTGTTTATATTTCATGTTCCTTTTTCAAAATCAGACTTTACAAGTTACAAGTTTCTTAACTTTACAAAGTTAAGAAGCTTGTAAGAAACGTGTTTCAAAAAGATTCGTTAACAGTGACTAGCAGAGGCTAAAATTAACTTTTGACTTTTAGTTCTTGCTCTGAGTCAAGCTCCAAAACATACTGAATCCTTTTTACTCAATAGTTTCTAGCGATGCCCTTCAAACACAATGTTTGTAACAATTACTTTCTGTCATAAATTTGTAGTCACCTGATGATATCGCCAGGGTTATTTTCGAGGGCTTGACAAAGCGCCTGCAGAGCCACAGAATATGTTATACAACTGTTCTGACAGGCTCAGCAGCACTCTGCATGATGAAAAAAGTGCCTCTATACTACATACATTCCTCTTACGAAAACTCACCACTGGAAACAATGGGGAAAAAAAGCTTTAGCAGCATAGTAGTCCTCTGTCTTGTAAAAAACAACTTCCTGTCATGGGTGACTCATTATCAGCTTGATGGCACAATAGCAGCACAGAAAAATCTATTACCAATGTGGAATAAAGTGATATTCTTGTTTTCAGGTGATGTGCACCACCGTGTGATCCCAGAACCTGGACAAATCAACCCCCGGACACTGAATCTGTTAGTCAATGCTATCGCAATCAACAGTGCCTACACCTCCAAGATCTTAGTGAGTCATGTATTGACAGAGGTCCCATTTTGTTGCATGTTGCTCTCTGGTTTAATAATGCTTTACCAGTCCTTGGTTGTCACTAATTAATTAGACTTGTGGGTTTTCTTTTTCCTGTTCCTTTTCTTTAATATCATTTTTATTTTTGTACTTTCTCTGCCCTCCATCGTTTCTCGCTCTCCAATCAAACACCTCAACTAACTTTCCATCAGCCACCTGATGTGGAAGGGGGTTTGGCAAAGCAGGTGGGCAACAAGACAGAGTGTGGCCTGCTGGGATTTGTATTAGACCTACAACAGGACTATGCCCCCATCAGAGAGCAGATCCCTGAGGAGCGACTGTACAAGGTAGGAACTCATACAGCACATTTCACTTTCACCAGTTCAATTTTTATTTTTAGAACATTTCAGTAAAAGTTTGCCAGAAGGTTAGGTCACTATGTATTTCAACTCATCTAACTAAAAGAATCAACAGACTTTATATTGTGTTTTTTAAAGTCTGAGAATTAAATTATACAATTTCACAATATGCTTTAATAAACAAAATCAAGTGGGAGCTAATCACACTGAGTGTCCTTGAAACAAAGGAAGAACTGCATTCTGTTGCACTTTTGATGATGTAAGCAAGTCACAAGGATTATACTTAAGTGGGCTCAGCAGTAGATGTTTTATAATTTTTTAACAGGACGGATGGTCCAAGCAACGCATACCTGAATGACACATTAACAAGCAGAATACATTCTGTTAACAATAGCAATGCAAATGTAAAAACATAGAATGCAGTAAAATATGTTTTACTTTGATTTTTGAATTTCAACTGAATTCCCCCCCAAGATGTTGAGTTGTCATCTTTAGATTTATGAAACAGGCTCTGTGAGAGAAAAATTTAAATGCTGGTAGCTGACATATGCTCAGGTTGTTGTTGCTGCTGTGTGGTGCTGTAACCACAATGAATTATGTTGCTTGAATAAATTTTATTCAGGCTAATAAAGGTTTTTTGTTGCTGGTTGAGGTATTTATGTGGACCAAATTGTACATACGTTTTTAATGAAAGCAACCCTCCCCTAACCCAAACGAGTCACGGATGGCTGCCCCTCTGCCAGAGGTTTCTTCCTCTTAAAGGGAGTTTTTCCTCATAGGAGGTTGACTGATTGTGGGAGTTTTCTCTGTATTACCTTAGGGTCTTTACCTTACAGTATAAAGGGCCTTGAGGCAACTTGTTGTGATTTGTTGCTGAATAACTGAAATGGAATTGAACTGAACTATGCTGTATATTTGGCCCTTGATTTGATTCTCATTGCGCAATCTTTAAACTTGCTAAATGAGAAGGGGTATCAGACTTGGTAAATCTGTGTTTGACACCTCTGCTGTAAAATCTTACAGGATTTTAAAACACTCTCTTGACAATTGGGTTCAACAGCATTCTCTCTGCTACAATGATGGGAGACAAACAAGCGTGTTGTTTTCCTTGGTGCTGGCAGATCACAGCGATGACTCAAATCATCACTTATTCATAGCTACATAAGCCACAATCGCTTTTCAGTGATGAAATGATGGGGGTATAGCTGATTTCCCCTACTTTATGATGAGTCGACATGCTGACAGTGCAGCAAGCATGATTTCTCACATTGATAAAGATTCAAACCCTTTAGTACACTTTCAGCACACCCCGTGGGGTGTTAAGTCAGGGATATTAAAGTCTATTTTTGATTGTACTCTTATGTATCACACATCTCCCCTGCCCTTCTCTCTCAGGTGTATACATTCAACTCAGTGCGTAAATCCATGAGCACGGTGATCAAGCTGCCTGATGGTTCCTTCCGGCTTTACAGCAAAGGAGCATCTGAAATCATGTTAAAAAAGTGAGTGATAGGGAAGGATGAGGAGGAGGTGGTCTGGTGTTACATGAGATTATGTAAACTAATATAACAGCAACAGCTCACACTGTGTTTAATTTGATTTTTTTCAATGGTTTTAATGTAAATAAAAGCTGCTCTTTTTCCTCCCCAAAAATCTTCATCTGTCTCCAGGTGTTCCTACATTCTCGATGCCAATGGAGAATCCCGCAGTTTCCGCCCACGTGACAGAGATGAGATGGTAAAACAGGTAAGACTTTCTGATTCCTTCATCGTATCATTCTAAAAGTCCTTCTCCTGATAGATTTTAGCTACCTTCTCAGTAATTTGCAAAACTTTCCATTTTCAGAAACTAGAAGATTTTACATGTCACAAAACATGATAGATTTTCTTTTGTTTTCTACAAACATCAAACAGAAATTCCATACAGAGGGGTGACTTAAACAGAAACTCAACCCCAGACTGAGCGCTGAGTGCCAAAACTTAAAGTAATCGTCATAGTCTCTAGCTGTGCCTTTCTGCTTTTTTATGGGAAGCAGGTAAAGCTGCAAACAGAAATATAAGAAAGCTATGAAAGTGAAATAAAACAGTATACAGAGTTGTTTAAAGCTGGTTACGACTTTTTTATCACTTAATTTGTACCTCTTTTGTTTAATAATCTTGTTAGATGCGTGCTGTTAGTGAGGAGCTATACTATTGTGTAGGACAAACTTTGAGATGCTGGCACCTCTTATTACATCCTGAAACTGTCATGATAAGCACAACCTTCACCGGTGGTGCTGCCACAAGGATCTCTTGTATCAGTGTTCTCCTGATAGACAGAGGCCTATTGTAGCATCATTACGTTTGGCTGTTACTTTTTGAAACCAGATAAAAACTCTGTAAGGCCACTGCTTTCCTGACTCAGTCTGCCCATATTCTACCTTAAATATCCACTAGCAAAAATATTCTTCACACATTATAGATAAGAAGTCACACTTGGAGTCACACTAAACACCATAAGCATCACAGAACAGAATGTGAGTTAAGACCAGCGTTGGTAGAGTTACATACATTCTAAATCTGCTATACGTGTTGCCAGATCAGCTTTGATGTAACTAAAACTTTTAACAGCAAAACACATGTATTTGCTCCACATAGTTCTAAGCCTGCGCAGGCTGAGTATTGTTAATTGACAGACTGCCTGACTGGCCTACATTTGCGTTTTGATAAACAACTTCTGCCGTGAGAAAAATCATTTCTTACACAATTTTGTTCCAGCTCAGTAGTTCAGTTTCCACTGTGGCAGCTTTAGTCACCTCATCTTTACATTACTGCTGTCTGCAGCTTGAGGTCTTTTCCTTCCAGCTGTGTATTCATATTTGAATGTTATATACAGGACAATAAGCAGTGTGGTCTAATCTTCCTGATTATTGCTGCAATAATGATTATTAATAGGTGATTGAGCCCATGGCATGTGAAGGATTGAGGACCATATGCATTGCATACCGTGACCTTCCATCCAATCCGGAGCCAGAATGGGACAACGAGGCAGAGATAGTAACGGAGTTGACCTGCATCACTGTAGTTGGGATAGAGGATCCTGTACGGCCTGAGGTAGGATACAACGAAGTGTGTTTGTTTGCCTCAGTTTGGGTAATTTGGATAATTCCATTTTCATTTTTGTATAGTCCACTACATATATACTTGTGTATTAAGTAAATTGTGCTGTTAGCTATATAGGTAGCCAGCTAGCATTAGTATGATTACTGTACTGATGATTTCTGCTCCTTCCACTGGCTGGAAATTGTTTGGTGGTCCTTCAGTTGCTGCTTTGTAGAACTTAGGACAGTGACAGTCGAGGGCAAGATGTGTCCACTCAGCAACTGAGTACACCATGTGGCCACTCGTCAAACACTTCATTTAGCTGTCCTTTTACTGAGTGAATACACTTTTTCGAGTGTCAGTATGAAAGTATGGGATTTGAGAGCTAGCATGTGTTTTGGAATAGTTGGAATTTGAATTGGTTCTTTGCGTTTGTTCATGCCATAATGCAACTGTGCTGTCAAAAATACTATTGTTATATATTTTTGCGAACAAACCTCCTTGTCCTCCAAGGTGCCCGAGGCCATCCGTAAGTGTCAGCGTGCAGGCATTACAGTGCGGATGGTGACTGGTGATAACATTAACACAGCCAGGGCCATTGCTGCTAAATGTGGCATCATCCACCCCGGAGATGACTTTATCTGTCTAGAGGGCAAAGACTTTAACCGACGAATCAGGAACGAGAAAGGAGAGGTAAGTGGTGGTCTCAAATTAATTGAATACCTTGTCAACTTGGATTCCATAAACACTAATACATTTGTTTTAAAACTATAAAATGATTGCATCTCTTTCATGTCAAACAGCTGGACTTCTCTTTCCTTTAAAGACCCTTAAAACAGAGATTTTTGAATTATTGACCCTGTTTTTAACATGAATGAAGCAGACACATATGTTGCCAACTTAGCTTTTTGAAATCAGATATCATGAGAGCAGAACACTGCACACTCACCAGCCACGATTTGTCAATAATAAGCTATTAGCCACTGAATATGAGCTAGTTAATTAAATTTATAAAATCATTTTCATGTTAAAGTGAAAATGTTTACTGAGAGCTAAGTGCAAGTTTGCCACCGACTTCTATACAATTGGAGAGGTCTTTTACAATCATAGGAGTTGCCACCTGCTGGTCATTAAAAAGAATACAGGTTCACACAACATCTGCATTAGTTTCACTTTTCTGATGTAATGTGAATCGTTTATACACTCTATCCAAATGTTTATTATAAATAAGCTTATATTTATTTAATGTCAATATGTAAAATATGCTGATAAGCTGATATGTAAGTCATAGGTGGCTTAATTTTCTAAAAAAGTCTGTAAATTTGGGAGGTGTGACATCTATGGTAAGAATTGGACCCAAACAAAGGAGTTCTCCAAAAAAGAGACAGTGAATTTATCTACAGTGAACAAAAGTGAATAACAATGTCACAGTCCCCGCACTGTGGCCCCTGTGGCGATTTATCCAAAATCCCACACAGTGCTCATGTCTGTGGCGTGAATCGGGAAACTCCAAATCCCAATCTGTACAGTGCCTCCGCTCCCGAATCCTGGCAAGACAAGACCCTTCGATTAGTCTAGCGAGCAACACACACACAAAGTTTTCACTATTGAGCCGGGGCTGTACTGACAACTAAACTCAACAATCCAGCATCGACTGAAGCTCAGCCACACAGTTAAGTAGGGAGGCTGCCCGCGATGACAAGCAGCTGCAGCTGGCGAGAGCTGACAGGTCATGACAGGAGGAGAAACTACAGATGTTTTCACAAATATTCACAAATCTAACATGAAACACAATAGAAATCAGATGCATTCTAATTACAGGAAGTACACTCTGCGAGGTAGATGCCTAGGCAGAGCATGCAGGATGCAGCACACAAAATATTAGCTACTCTGTTTTCATAGTCCACTTGCACAAAGATGGCATCTAAAATCAGTTAAATTTTTAAAGGAAAGCTATTTGGGTTTGCAACCAATATAAAGAGGTTCAGATTACCTCTGACATGGCTGCATCCACTGTAGTTAGTGCACACAATAAAATGCAAAATTTGTATGGGCAATGCTTTTATCTAGCCTATTTAGCTTTAGCCTTTGAATTTAGTAGAATGCTTAATGGGATAGATGGCTGTTGATTAGTGCCGTGGCTCTACTTTTCTATGGAGTATGAATTTAAATGTACACTTAAAAATGCTGTGTGTAAGTGATCATTATACAAGGGTGGTTACACTGAATGAAGGAGAGCAGTATATACAGTGGCTTGCAAAAGTATTCGGCCCCCTTGAACTTTTCCACAATTTGTCACATTACAGCCACAAACATGAATACATTTTATTGGAATTCCACATGAAAGACCAATACAAAGTGGTGTACACGTGAGAAGTGGAATGAAAATTATACATGATTCCAAACATTTTTTACAAATAAATAACTGAAAAGTGGGGTGTGCGTAATTATTCAGCCCCCTGAGTCAATACTTTGTAGAACCACCTTTTGCTGCAATTACAGCTGCCAGTCTTTTAGGGTATGTCTCTACCAGCTTTGCACATCTAGAGACTGAAATTCTTGCCCATTCTGCTTTGCAAAACAGCTCCAGCTCAGTCAGATTAGATGGACAGCGTTTGTGAACAGCAGTTTTCAGATCTTGCCACAGATTCTCGATTGGATTTAGATCTGGACTTTGACTGGGCCATTCTAACACATGGATATGTTTTGTTTTAAACCATTCCATTGTTGCCCTGGCTTTATGTTTAGGGTCGTTGTCCTGCTGGAAGGTGAACCTCTGCCCCAGTCTCAAGTCTTTTGCAGACTCCAAGAGGTTTTCTTCCAAGATTGCCCTGTATTTGGCTCCATCCATCTTCCCATCAACTCTGACCAGCTTCCCTGTCCCTGCTGAAGAGAAGCATCCCCAGAGCATGATGCTGCCACCACCATATTTGACAGTGGGGATGGTGTGTTCAGAGTGATGTGCAGTGTTAGTTTTCCGCCACATATAGCGTTTTGCATTTTGGCCAAAAAGTTCCATTTTGGTCTCATCTGACCAGAGCACCTTCTTCCACATGTTTGCTGTGTCCCCCACATGGCTTGTGGCAAACTGCAAATGGGACTTCTTATGGTTTTCTGTTAACAATGGCTTTCTTCTTGCCACTCTTTCATAAAGGCCAACTTTGTGCAGTGCACGACTAATAGTTGTCCTATGGACAGATTCCCCCACCTGAGCTGTAGATCTCTGCAGCTCGTCCAGAGTCACCATGGGCCTCTTGGCTGCATTTCTGATCAGCGCTCTCCTTGTTCGGCCTGTGAGTTTAGGTGGATGGCCTTGTCTTGGTAGGTTTGCAGTTGTGCCATACTCCTTCCATTTCTGAATGATCGCTTGAACAGTGCTCCGTGGGATGTTCAAGGCTTGGGAAATCTTTTTGTAGCCTAAGCCTGCTTTAAATTTCTCAATAACTTTATCCCTGACCTGTCTGGTGTGTTCTTTGGACTTCATGGTGTTGTTGCTCCCAATATTCTCTTAGACAACCTCTGAGGCCGTCACAGGGCAGTTGTGGAGCTGTTTTGCAAAGCAGAATGGGCAAGGATTTCAGTCTCTAGATGTCCAAAGCTGGTAGAGACATACCCTAAAAGACTGGCAGCTGTAATTGCAGCAAAAGGTGGTTCTACAAAGTATTGACTCAGGGGGCTGAATAATTACGGACACCCCACTTTTCAGTTATTTATTTATAAAAAATGTTTGGAATCATGTATGATTTTCGTTCCACTTCTCACGTGTACACCACTTTGTATTGGTCTTACATGTGGGATTCCAATAAAATGTATTCATGTTTGTGGCTGTAATGTGACAAAATGTGGAAAGGTTCAAGGGGGCCGAATACTTTTGCAAGCCACTGTAAGAATCAAGCGCTTCTTCTCCTTATTATTTTTTTCTGTCAGTCACACCTTTGTAGCGTGTTTAACACATAGTGACATCTAGTGAAAGCACAGACTAGTTAATGGCTTCTCTTTGTTTTAAACTAACAGATTGAACAGGAGCGTATAGATAAAATCTGGCCCAAACTGCGCGTGCTGGCTCGGTCCTCACCAACTGATAAACACACTTTGGTTAAAGGTGAGTCTCAAGGCCATAAACCAAAACACACACTCACACACAAACTGATTCACTGCCAATTAAAACTGTTTTTTTTCTCCTTCGTGTTTAAACCCAGGCATCATTGATAGCAGCATTGCAGAACAGAGGCAGGTTGTCGCAGTAACAGGAGACGGAACTAATGACGGACCAGCTTTGAAGAAGGCTGATGTGGGCTTTGCCATGGTAACCTGAGATACTGTTCACCATTAGTGTTTATTTGGGATTAAAGTGCTTCTGTCATGACATCTGTTGAAGTAATCAGTCTCTTATCCTGTATTTTTTAAGTAAATTTGTTTATGATTCAAGATGTATAAAATACATCTATTATAAATCTGTAAAGAACAGAGTATTTTCCATTGTACTTCGTAATAACAAGTGTTTTGAGTAGCATGCATTTTATTTTGGCCACAGCTCTTACTCATGCCAAGTGGTAGCACTTGGAGGCAGGACAGCACGATATTGAGACAGTAGCACTCCAAAGTAATTTGGATGCTTGAATGCTTGCATGAATCATGTCATGAGTCTCTGACTCCCCCTCACTCTGTCTCAATCTCTGTCAGGGTATCGCAGGGACAGACGTGGCTAAAGAGGCATCTGACATTATCCTGACTGATGACAACTTCAGCAGCATTGTCAAGGCGGTGATGTGGGGAAGAAACGTCTACGATAGCATCTCCAAGTTTCTGCAGTTCCAGCTCACCGTCAACGTAGTGGCTGTCATTGTGGCGTTCACCGGGGCCTGTATCACCCAGGTAGACAGACAGATGAATACACATATATGCTGGCACATGTGCCTACCTACACACACACATGCAGATGTCACTTCTGGAAATGTTGCTCACTTATACCTGCTAAGACAAACGTAATGCACAATGCTTTTTTATGCATTTGTACACCAAGCTTACATAAGCAGTGATGTCCCGACACTTGGAAAGATTTCTATATGTTTGACAAGTAACGATGATCAACTTACAAATGTACAGTTACGTAATAGGTAACATACAGTGGCTTGCAAAAGTATTCGGCCCCCTTGAACTTTCCCACATTTTGTCACATTACAGCCACAAACATGAATCAATTTTATTGAAATTCCACGTGAAAGACCAATACAAAGTGGTGTACATGTGAGAAGTGGAACGAAAATCAAACATGATTCCAAACATTTTTTACAAATAAATAACTGCAAAGTGGAGTGTGCGTAATTATTCAGCCCCCTTTGGTCTGAGTGCAGTCAGTTGCCCATAGACATTGCCTGATGAGTGCTAATGACTAAACAGAGTGCACCTGTGTGTAATCTAATGTCAGTACAAATACAGCTGCTCTGTGACGGCCTCAGAGGTTGTCTAAGAGAATATTGGGAGCAACAACACCATGAAGTCCAAAGAGCACACCAGACAGGTCAGGGATAAAGTTATTGAGAAATTTAAAGCAGGCTTAGGCTACAAAAAGATTTCCCAAGCCTTGAACATCCCACGGAGCACTGTTCAAGCGATCATTCAGAAATGGAAGGAGTATGGCACAACTGCAAACCTACCAAGACAAGGCCGTCCACCTAAACTCACAGGCCGAACAAGGAGAGCGCTGATCAGAAATGCAGCCAAGAGGCCCATGGTGACTCTGGACGAGCTGCAGAGATCTACAGCTCAGGTGGGGGAATTTGTCCATAGGACAACTATTAGTCGTGCACTGCACAAAGTTGGCCTTTATGGAAGAGTGGCAAGAAGAAAGCCATTGTTAACAGAAAACCATAAGAAGTCCCGTTTGCAGTTTGCCACAAGCCATGTGGGGGACACAGCAAACATGTGGAAGAAGGTGCTCTGGTCAGATGAGACCAAAATGGAACTTTTTGGCCAAAATGCAAAACGCTATATGTGGCGGAAAACTAACACTGCACATCACTCTGAACACACCATCCCCACTGTCAAATATGGTGGTGGCAGCATCATGCTCTGGGGATGCTTCTTTTCAGCAGGGACAGGGAAGCTGGTCAGAGTTGATGGGAAGATGGATGGAGCCAAATACAGGACAATCTTGGAAGAAAACCTCTTGGAGTCTGCAAAAGACTTGAGACTGGGGCAGAGGTTCACCTTCCAGCAGGACAACGACCCTAAACATAAAGCCAGGGTAACAATGGAATGGTTTAAAACAAAACATATCCATGTGTTAGAATGGCCCAGTCAAAGTCCAGATCTAAATCCAATCGAGAATCTGTGGCAAGATCTGAAAACTGCTGTTTACAAATGCTGTCCATCTAATCTGACTGAGCTGGAGCTGTTTTGCAAAGCAGAATGGGCAAGGATTTCAGTCTCTAGATGTCCAAAGCTGGTAGAGGCATACCCTAAAAGACTGGCAGCTGGAATTGCAGCAAAAGGTGGTTCTACAAAGTATTGACTCAGGGGGCTGAATAATTACGCACACCCCACTTTTCAGTTATTTATTTGTAAAAAATGTTTGGAATCATGTAGAATTTTCGTTCCACTTCTCACGTGTACACCACTTTGTATTGGTCTTTCACGTGGAATTCCAATAAAATGTATTCATGTTTGTGGCTGTAATGTGACAAATTGTGAAAAAGTTCAAGGGGGCCGAATACTTTTGCAAGCCACTGTATGTGTGGGCTTCCAGTAAACTTCAAGGCTTTTATGTTTCTACCCACTGAGGTGATGTGAACAGTGAAGGCTTCTACTTCTTGGGTTTGGATTTTACCCAAGTGTCATCCACGTATTTGTGCCAGTGGCTAGGTGCTGTCCCTTTAAAAGAACCAAGAGCTTTATTTTCCCCTTCCTCCATGTAAAGGAATGTGCCCATGGCACATTTAGGTTTTTCTCTATAGAAACCTGTGTTGCATTTAAAATATGTGGTGGCAAGCCAGAGGCCTAACAAGGTGCAAATCTGATCAGGCGTGAATCTGGTTCTGTTTTCTAAGGAGCTGTCTTGCTGTAGTTGTTTTCTACGGAGCCCCTCTGATGACATGGTCCAAAAAATAAATAAATTGTGGCCACAAAATACTACTTCGTGGGCACGAAATGGGTATAATGTGCCCACGAAATACTTATTTGTGCCCACGAAATACTATTTCGAGGGCACGAAATAGGTATAACGTGCGCACGAAATGCTAATTTGTGGGCACGAAACACTTGACTGATAACTGTGATCCTTCCCAGGCCCTTGCAGTTGGTTGACAATAAAATCTATCCCGGCGTCCAGGTCGTACTTACGTCTGTAAAGCAACTGGGCTCTCAATATCCTGTTTAAATGTCTCTCCGTAATAATGGTTCTTTGCAGTGCCAGGCTTTTCAAAATGCATTTGTAGCTCATTCCCAGCCTAAAATAAAACTCAATCATACTGTCTCTGTCCATGGTGTATAGGTTTAGCCTACTCTTATGCTTATGTCTCTACGCAGCTGTCCAGGAATTGTATCAATATGATGTGCGCACGTTATCTATTTCGTTGCCACAAATGCGTAATTCGTTGCCACGTTATACCCAATTCGTGGCCACAAATAAGTATTTCGTGGGCACTTCTTACTATTTCGAGGGCATGAAGTAGTATTTTGTGGCCACAATTTATTTATTTTTTGGACCATGTCATCAGAGGGGCTCCGTAGTTTTCTGACCGTCTCCACTGCCTCAGTTGTAGAGATACAACTGAAACTTAGCGGAGGATTCCAAGGACACTTCTTTTAGTGACTTGACTTAAAGAAGACCAGTGGCTTTTTTTCCAAGCTCCTTAGACTACCATGACCTGAATAACTGAGAACCTACACAGACATATAAAAACAAAAGTTAAATTAGTAAACCTACTCTGAAACTAACTGAAAATAAAAATGTTAAACTAAATAAAAACAAATGGAAAATACAAAACTAAGATAACTGCAGACAGTCTGTCCTCAGCAACCTCACAGTCACTATTAGATTACTTTTACCATACAGACACACATAGACAATTAATAAAATAATTGTTCCAACTTCAGAAGAAATAAATTGCTGCAGGAACTTGCATGATTTGTGATACCAGCCCATGGTTGCAAATCTCTCTGCAGGACTCTCCCCTGAAGGCGGTGCAGATGCTGTGGGTGAATCTGATCATGGACACGTTTGCTTCCTTGGCCCTTGCTACCGAGCCCCCCACTGAGGCCCTGTTGCTACGAAAGCCTTATGGCCGGAACAACCCGCTCATTTCACTGACCATGATGAAGAACATCCTGGGCCATGGAGTGTACCAGCTGGTCATCATCTTTACCCTGTTGTTCATAGGTACAGAAATACACTTAAAAATAAACACACATACAGGCTATATACTCGGATTGAGTACCGGTTGATATACAGGCTCAGGATACTTGACGGTATAATGTATTCCCCTTCCCTTTATGCTAACCTTAACCAATTCAATTCCATTTTATTCCTATATTCCCAATATACGACAGTAGTCACCTAAAAACACTTTGTATTGTAGGCTAATATGTATGACCATATTAGAAAGAAATACCAACAGTCAGATGACCCCCTGTTAGCAAACATTTGATGGGAAGGAAAAACTGCCTTTTAACGGGAAGAAATCTCTTGAAAACCAGGCTCAGGGTGGGGCAATCATTTACCAAGGACAGTTAGGGGTGAAGGGAAATGGAAGAGAACAGAGAGACACAAAAGAAACCTATCAAGTCACCGAACAATAACTTTTTATCAAAAAGGCAAGTTTCTCATCTGAAAATTAGAGAGAGTGTATTTCTTCCACATCCAAACTGGAAGCCGATTCCACAGGAGCCTAAACTAAAGGTTCTGTCTTCCTTTGTATTTTTAAAAATTCTAGGAACTACAAGTAAGCGTGCATTCTGAGTGCTTTGATTGGATAATAATGTACTATGAGGTCTTTAAAGTATGACTTCTTAAAAAATTTTATATGAGGAAAAGGATTTTAAATTCAATTCCTATATTTAAAAGGGAGCCAATGCATAAGCTAATACACGGTCTTTCTTTCTAGGCCCATTGCGATTCTGTTTTTTTTAAAGAAGTAAATTCAGGCATTTAGGGCTTTAAGACATACCTGTAGTTTTACTAACTGATTTATGTCATCTGGTTTCATGGAGAAAGAATGAAAATGTATAATTTTTTTCTAATAATATTGTCTAAGTGAAACAATATTAGTCCCAGGACAGAACCCTGTGGAACTCCATAACTTTTATGTGTGAAGAAAATTCCCCATTTCCCTGCTCAGTTTGGAATCTATCAAATAGATATGATTCCAGTGTTTGCAGGACAATTTCTTTAATGCCAACAGAGTGTTCTATCATTGAGGTAAAATATTGTGCTGCACTGAGGACTAGCAAGACAAGCACAGAGATGAGTTCAGAAGTAGGGTTGGCCAATATGGAAGAAAATCTTAGAAAAAATAATATAACACACTCAACTGCACCTTTCTTTGTGACTTTATGTACTTTATGTAACATTCCAAATGAATTGACCACGCCAGCCCTAACCTAAACCTGTCTCTAATATTACCCCTAAGACCAAGTCTGAATGTTCTTTTATTTCTTCTTTTTTTCTATGCTCTCCAGGCGAACGAATGTTCAACATTGACAGTGGTCGTAATGCTCCGCTTCACTCCCCACCCTCTGAGCACTACACCATTATCTTCAACACCTTTGTCCTCATGCAGCTTTTCAACGAGATCAATGCTCGCAAAATCCACGGAGAGAGAAATGTTTTTGATGGCATTTTTTCTAACCCAATCTTCTGCTCCATTGTTCTGGGAACTTTTGCTGTGCAGGTCAGGTTAATCCTTGAACACCTTTTAGTATTTCATAGAGGAAATGCTGCTGATGTTTTGTCCTTCTTGTGGTACAGCATACTGTGTTATTCCAGGACCAAAAACTAATTCCTCCAATGACCACTTGTGGCTGTTTCAAGAGTCAGTAAAACCTCACAGACCCCAGTGTTAAAATGTCACACTTTAGCCATGAAATTAAAGTGTAAATGCTACAAAAATAGCTTGGGCTGGATTTATGCCTAAGGTTCTCACCTTTATAATAATCGTATGAGGGATGAATTCTATTAAAACTGACTATTTGCATTTGGTTCAGTTCAGTTCAATTCTAAGATGCAAGACTAGCAATGGAAGCTCATAGTACATGGACATGACATTCTACAAAACACTTTTTTTTTTTACTGGAACTTCATTGCATAGATGGCATGTCACTGATATGTCATTTATGCTAACATTTCCATATCCAGAACTCTAATGTCTTTTTTTTGTATTATAGTTGTTATTTGAAGTGAGACATAAATGAATGTCTCATCTCAACAGTTTGGTAAACAGTTAGTTTAGTTTGGGAAAAAATTAATGCTCCCACAAGACTGTAATTGGGTTTTACATTGTGGTCATTTATTTTGCTGATTTGGTCACCTTCATAGATTTAGTCCATATTTGGATCAATTGACTCATGCTGAACACATTAGCAATGCAATGAGAAAGGAACTCTGTGTACACAGAAATACAGACAAGAAAACAAAGAGAGACTGAGAGGAGGGAAGAAAGAAGAAGAATATTTTCAGAACTCTACAGTGCTTGGTGTTACCCTGGGGAGAGAAAAACAAGAGAAGAGGGGGCTTGAGGGGAACAGTAGGGATTTGGTGTATAATAGTGATGAAGAGACAGATTTGTAAAAAAAAACCCAAAACAAAACCAAAAAACTTCAGAGAGATCTCTGAGAGTGGAAAGAGGAAGAAATACGTAAAGCTACAAAATTATATTACACGTGATATGATGGGTCGTATTCACAGTGTGATTTCCGACTCTCTGGGTTGGTCCAAAGATGATCACTGATAAGCCTTGTTCCAGGTGTAAATGATCATGCTGCTGTATAAAGTGCTGTTGGTACATCCACTGACGCATGTAGACCTTAGAGGACATAAGAGTGCTGCTTTACTTTGAGCTTAAAGAAGTGGTTTTGAGCTAGCCACATGTTTTGGAATAATAATAGATAATAATCTATACATTATATACATATTTTTACACAGTGATGTAAGTTGGGGCAGACTGACTGCTCTGGGTAATATGGCAGAGGTTCCCTGTTCTCAGCTTACAATCATGTCTGAGTTACCAAAGATGAATCTGCCCAGGGGTAACAGATCTCCAGGGGTCCAGAAGTTTCCACCACTCAAGTAGTGGTAAAATCCAGTTTTAAGAGCTGCATTGTATCATTATGTCATGTTGATGTTTTTATCTGTATCACAGATAATCTGGAAAAAGTAGAAGAGGTTGCCCTTGTAGAATAACTTTTAAGTAGTGTTCAGGCAAAGTTTTAACTCATGTCACTGATCTAAGTGTGCTTTTAGAAACCAACAAATATTTGCAGGATGACACAAGAGCAGTACATCTGATGGTTGGAGATAAGTTAAAGTAATATATTTAACTTACCTGGAGGTCATATGATTTCACTCACTCTTCTCAAAGCCCACTCCATTTTTTTCCTGTTTCTATATATAAAACAAATAAACAAAAAAGCTCCAACTTCCACTAAATGGCGACTGCAAGCCTCTTCTCCAGTTGATTGTTTTTGGAATCAGGAGACTCCACACTCAAAGAAATCTGGGAAATACAAATAATGACTAATGTGTTCAGTGACTACATACTCCATTAAACTCAAATCTCATTAGTTTAAATCAGCACACTGCAACAGGAACATATTCTAATTGTCAATGTTGAGTGTTTTCCCTGCAGCAATAAGACTAAAACACTTGCAGTCTTTTGTGTTGTACAAAGTCAGTGACCCTGAAGAAAAGGATATTTTATCAGAGCTGGCCTGATACAGGCTTTTGGGTGCAGATGCCCTTATATGTTTTAGGCCAGTATATTAATCAGTTGATATTATTTATTACCAAACCTATTTGCCTACTTGGATATTTGCCTATTTGCTACAGCAGAAACAAATGATGAAAAAAACCCCCATAATTGACTGAAATCTTGCAGCGCTCACAAGGTCCTCCTGCTCAAGAAGGCACATGTATATGCCTGTGTTAAATTTGCCAGTAACCATCTAAATGATTCAGAGAAGGTTTGGGATAAAGTGCTGTGGTCAAATGAAGCAAGATAAATGCTTGGTATGATCCAAAGAACATCATCCCCACACTCAAGCACAGAGGTAGAACCATTATGCTTTGGGGCTGTTTTTCTGCTAAGGGTACAGGACAAATTACCTGAGCCATGATGTACAATACTGAAAATGGGCAATGGATGGGTCCTCCAGCACGACAGTAACCTAAAACACACCACTAAGGCAACAAAGGAGTGGCTAAAGAAGAACCACATACAGTGGCTTGCAAAAGTATTCGGCCCCCTTGAACTTTCCCACATTTTGTCACATTACAGCCACAAACATGAATAAATTTTATTGAAATTCCACGTGAAAGACCAATACAAAGTGGTGTACATGTGAGAAGTGGAACGAAAATCAAACATGATTCCAAACATTTTTTACAAATAAATAACTGCAAAGTGGGGTGTGCGTAATTATTCAGCCCCCTTTGGTCTGAGTGCAGTCAGTTGCCCATAGACATTGCCTGATGAGTGCTAATGACTAAACAGAGTGCACCTGTGTGTAATCTAATGTCAGTACAAATACAGCTGCTCTGTGACGGCCTCAGAGGTTGTCTAAGAGAATATTGGGAGCAACAACACCATGAAGTCCAAAAAACACACCAGACAGGTCAGGGATAAAGTTATTGAGAAATTTAAAGCAGGCTTAGGCTACAAAAAGATTTCCCAAGCCTTGAACATCCCACGGAGCACTGTTCAAGCGATCATTCAGAAATGGAAGGAGTATGACACAACTGTAAACCTACCAAGACAAGGCCGTCCACCTAAACTCACAGGCCGAACAAGGAGAGCGCTGATCAGAAATGCAGCCAAGAGGCCCATGGTGACTCTGGACGAGCTGCAGAGATCTACAGCTCAGGTGGGGAATCTGTCCATAGGACAACTATTAGTCGTGCACTGCACAAAGTTGGCCTTTATGGAAGAGTGGCAAGAAGAAAGCCATTGTTAACAGAAAACCATAAGAAGTCCCGTTTGCAGTTTGCCACAAGCCATGTGGGGACACAGCAAACATGTGGAAGAAGGTGCTCTGGTCAGATGAGACCAAAATGGAACTTTTGGCCAAAATGCAAAACGCTATATGTGGCGGAAAACTAACACTGCACATCACTCTGAACACACCATCCCCACTGTCAAATATGGTGGTGGCAGCATCATGCTCTGGGGGTGCTTCTTTTCAGCAGGGACAGGGAAGCTGGTCAGAGTTGATGGGAAGATGGATGGAGCCAAATACAGGACAATCTTGGAAGAAAACCTCTTGGAGTCTGCAAAAGACTTGAGACTGGGGCAGAGGTTCACCTTCCAGCAGGACAACGACCCTAAACATAAAGCCAGGGCAACAATGGAATGGTTTAAAACAAAACATATCCATGTGTTAGAATGGCCCAGTCAAAGTCCAGATCTAAATCCAATCGAGAATCTGTGGCAAGATCTGAAAACTGCTGTTCACAAATGCTGTCCATCTAATCTGACTGAGCTGGAGCTGTTTTGCAAAGACGAATGGGCAAGGATTTCAGTCTCTAGATGTCCAAAGCTGGTAGAGGCATACCCTAAAAGACTGGCAGCTGTAATTGCAGCAAAAGGTGGTTCTACAAAGTATTGACTCAGGGGGCTGAATAATTACGCACACCCCACTTTTCAGTTATTTATTTGTAAAAAATGTTTGGAATCATGTATAATTTTCATTCCACTTCTCACGTGTACACCACTTTGTATTGGTCTTTCATGTGGAATTCCAATAAAATGTATTCATGTTTGTGGCTGTAATGTGACAAATTGTGGAAAAGTTCAAGGGGGCCGAATACTTTTGCAAGCCACTGTAAAAGTCTATGAAATTCAGACCTCAGTTCTATAGAAAAGCTATTGAAGCTATGTAAGGAGCTGAAGCTTTAAGTTGTAAAGTGGCAGCCAAGGAAACTAAGGAATTTAGAGAGTTTCCCGGAATCCCTCTTGAGATCTGTGCAAACCTGGTGACCAGCAACAAGAAATGCTTTACTGCTGTGCTTGCCAACTATGGTTTCCCTAACAAGGTTGGCCTCTAACAAGACCAAGAAAAACCACTTCTGCAGAAGAGTTAGACTTCAAGTTAGACTGAAGTATACCATCGACAACCTTGAGAAAAGATTATGCATACTGGAAGTGCATCCTTTGGTCAGATGAGATAAAACTAGAATTCTTTAGCCACAGAGCCAGCTCTTCTCTATGTATTATTGTAGGGTCTACTTTACAATATAAAGTGCCATTAGGTGACTGTTGTTGTGATTTGGCGCTGTATAAATAAAATTGAATTGAATAGACACACTTTTCTGTTTGGAGAATGAAGAGAGAGATGTACAATCCAAGAACACCTTTCCCACAGTGAAACACGGTGGTGGGAATATTATCCAGCGGCTGGAATTGTGAATCTCATCAATGTGGAAGGAACTATGAAGAAAGAAGGATATGTAAAGATTTTGAAAGAAAGCTTTAAGTAGTCAGAAGCAAAACTGGGTCTGGGTTGTCGCCTTGTCACCTTCTCACACGACAATGTTCCAAAATATACCTCCAGAAGACCAAAGTGAATATTACTGGCTGGCCTGCATCAAGGACTGACTTGAATCTCATTGAAAATTCGTGGACCAAGATCCATGCTAGAAGATCATAAAATCTGGAGGAGCTTGAGAGTTTCACCAAAGAAGAATCCGCTTGGATTGCTCAGGAGACATGAGTGAGACAACAAATGACTGCAGGCTGTTATCGAGCAAAACCAATAGACAAATGATTGTTTTCATCTGTATGTGTACATACCTCTGCCACCTTAATCACAACCTGAAAGTAATGTCATCCTTTATTTAATATCATCATTTGTGGTTTTTACCTATCAGTGTTAGCACTAACATATTGGAAAGCCTGATGATGTGTGTAGAAAAAAAACACAGCAACATTCACATTCACACACTTACACACCAATGGCTGTTTCCGTGCCAACTTCTGCTTTAGTACTTTGCCTGAGAATACTTCAGCATGTAGATTTGTGGAGCCAAGGATCAAACCACCAACTTTCTTTGTTAGCTGACCCATTCTACCTCCTAAGCCACAACCACCAAAATAGGCTCTGGTATTCAACGGTGATCACCCATCTATGTGCTAACCAAGCTCGACCCTAATTAGTTTCTGAGATTAGATGAGATTGGGCATGCTAAGAAGTGTGAAAGTTAGTGATGGATAGAGCAAAGCTACTTGGTGCAGCACTGCTTTCTGCTTTGTTTGTGTATGTGTGTAATGATGTCTTTTCCTGTGTTTCTGCTGCAGATTGTGATTGTGCAGTTTGGAGGGAAACCCTTCAGCTGTGCTCCTCTCAACATCGAGCAGTGGCTTTGGTGTCTGTTTGTGGGAGTTGGAGAGCTGCTCTGGGGGCAGGTAAGTAGCTCTTCAGCCTGTTGAATCAAACAACACTAAGCAAGTGTAGGCTGGCAGACCTGGTTTCTTCCAAGGTGAGGCTAAGGAAACGTGTTCACACTGCCTGAGAGAACACTTCAGAGTTATTCTGTGCTAAAACTGACAGTTAAATAATAAACCACTGCATGTGAACTAAGGTTGGAAAAGCACACACACTGCTCATTATTTTGTCACTCCGGTTTGTTCTGGTCAAGTAACATTGTTACAAATCTGGCTTCCAGGTGATCGCTACAGTTCCTGCAGAGCGACTGCCGTGTTTGAAGGAGGCGGGGCTGGGACTAGAACCAGGGGAGGAGGAAGGGGAAGAGCTGGCAGAGGATGAGGAGGAGATCGACTGTGCAGAAAGAGAGTTGCGCCGTGGACAGATCCTCTGGTTCAGAGGCCTCAACCGTATCCAGACCCAGGTACTGTTTAACCAGGCCCTAACCAAAAGTCTTACCAACAGATTTCGACACATGCTAGCCAGAAGCTTCGCTTGGTCATGACCACAAGCAGTTTGTTCAAGGTTAATTACAGATAAATTGGGGAATCTTTAAAAGGTGTGGTATGTATCACAAACAGCTGCACTTCTTTAATCATGTGCAGCATGATAAAATCCACATTACTATGGGGGTGTTGTTACTGCCTAAATAAACTGTTAGTATCATGGCCTTCACACGCAAAGAGACTTTTGGAAAGAAAGAAGTGCTGCATACATGACTCTTCTTTGAAAGTTACAATTTTAGATTTGTTCTTACTCTTCAAAAGTCAATCTCTCTCATCCATTCTGTTGTGCTCTTCTGAATTGTGCCAAACATAATGATTCAGGTTTTTGTTTTTCTCTCTCTCCCCAACACAGCTAACCTTTTTGTTCTGCTCAGTCACAGTCACACAATGGCGTTATCTACCTTGAAAGTGCTATTTTAGATGCTCATAAACATAACAGGAGATAAATGCTGTGAGCGTATGTGTGTGTATATGTTTGTGTGTGTGAGAGTGAGTATTTACATGTTGTACACAAGCTTATGCAAGTAGACAGGCCAGTGATTCAATTGATTACTTTGATTGATTCTTGCACAACTTTGTGTGAGAGTGGACTTTAAGACAGGGAAACCAGAGCAGTCTCCTCCTAAGGAGTGTTAGAGACCCAGGCCAGACTCTCTGCTTAAGTGCCTGTCTTTGCATAAAGTGGCCAGTTTTTCATTAAGAGGGTTTGGTCTGAGTGTGTAGTGTGTAGACGCACAGATTTTGTTAGTTACATTCATAAATCAGTTATGATACACTGAAATCAGAGAGTTTTGTACTCTGTCATTTCCTCTGTGACAGGAGAATCTTTTAAAAGGACCAAAGACACACGCACACACTCAGACTGGACTTTCCTGCCCTCACTGAATGATGCTGTTTGTATCTTTGTCCTGCAGATGGAGGTAGTGAGCACATTCAAGCGAAGCGGTTCGTTTCAGGGAGCGGTGAGACGGCGCTCCTCTGTGCTCAGTCAGCTCCACGACGTAAACACTATCTCTACCCCCTCTCACGTAGCTCTCTCCACTGCAACAGCCCATACCAGCCCAGCCCCTGGGAGTGAGTCCGCCGAACGCATGTACACACATACAGAAGCATTCGTGCATACATGCACACACTCACACACTCATTCAGAGACACAGAAACACACACTCGCATCCACCCAACCACCCACACACTGCCACACAGCTGCACGGCACGTGGACTGCAGTATTTTGACTCTCTATGGTTGTGTCTCTCCGGCTCGCTCGCTACTCGTGTTATGTGCAATGTGTCCTCTGTTCTTTGCTCTTATCCTCCCTTTCAAACAGCACCCAATCCTGCCAGGGCTGTGTAGTTCTGGTCTTATCTGGTCTGGTCCCAACCCACTCCTGGTCCCAGGCCAGAGACTGTTTTTGTCATTTGTCAGTGCAGAAGGAAGCTGACTGTTCTCTCTCTGTCTGATGTGCCCTGATGCAAAAGATGCAACACTTTTATAAGTGACTCAGATTTAAAAAAAACAAGGAGTTTGTTATGCATAATTCTCAGAAGCTGCGGGTGCATCCTGAAGTTTAGAGAGCAGATAACAGCTCCTCCTGCACAATGTGTTATTTCTTGTCCGTGACTGAGGTCAAGCGTAGTTACTGTGGTTGGCCTCTGTTAAACATCTCTATTGTAAAGGTGTCTTTCTATTCTCTGAACAACAACACAATGTAGTACTTCTCTACTACGTTTTTGATTCTCTACATACTTGGGAAAATGCTACAAATATATTTCACTGCCATAGAATTCATTATCATTAAAAAAGGCTTCCATGTGGCTTCAGCAATACTGTAAACCTTCGAGTATAAAAGCCCTATAACACACTGCTGTCTTCAAGAATGTAGTTTTATAAAGAAACGGTTCCTTCTTCCTCTATCTTTCTAGCTTTCCTTCTTCTTCTTGTCTCACTTTTGTTCGGTGCTGAAATTGTTGTCAACTGGTTATTTCTGTAACAGTATTTCCAGCTCCAACGTCACAAGTTTGGCCCCCTGACGTCTCCAAAAAGTCCTAATTTCTCTCTCTGTCCACTCTGTTTTTCCTCACCCCTCTCTCTCTCTCAATGGCAGTTTTCTCTTTCTTGTCTTTCTTCCTTATTTATGAGATATTACAGGTTCCCTGTTTGCAGAAATATTCTGTGAAATGTTTTCTAATTGTTCTTCATAAGTAGAGTTGTTCTTTTGTAGTGGTATTTAGATTTCATCAGATCTAAATACAGGCTCTTGTGTAGCATACTGATAAGATTTCTTTAGTAGGTTTCTCTTCATTTTAAATTTTTTTTCCTCAGTTTTCTTGGATCTTACTTTGTCCTTTACCTCATCCCTTTTTGTCATCTTCCATTTCTTACTAGAATAGTGATCGCCCCTTCATCTTTTCTCTTGATTTCTTCGTATGTCAGTTCTGCACGTCTGTGTGAAAGCCCTTTTGAACACGTGTTCTTTGCTGACATATCCGAGAGCTGCAGTTTGACTTGTGTGTATTCTCTGTTGGGGTGTGTGCACCTGTGCTCGTATACCTGTCTGTGTGACTGTGTGCATGCATGCGTGTGTTTGTGCTGTCTCTTCATTTGATTGTCATCAACCGTCTTCTCAGTTGCTTCTCTTTACCTTCCTTGCTCCCTCCCGTCCATCCTTCCCTTCCTCCATTTCATGCTGACCTCCTCTCCACCGTGCTCCATCACATGTAGGTGTAAATACAGAGAGGCCCAAGTCAGCTCTGTTGATACCTCATTGTCACAATCACCCTGCATAGACAGTAGCAGGAACCTGGGCTTTGTTTAAGTACTTTGGAAACACATCCTTCACTCCAACGTTTCATAATATAGCATGTTAAAAAATGTATTATATCAACACTGAAAGTAGAACATTGGTTTGGTGTAATGTTTGTTGTAGAGGAGTGGAAGGAGGGATGTACAGTCCAAGTATGAAGCAAGTTTTTAGGTCTGCTAGCTCATTTGCTTGCTTTTTCTAGTCTTCTACCTTAATTCGAAGAGCTTGTTATGTCCAAATCTGTTACTCAACAGCAGTGTGACACATACTTTTTGCATTTTGCAGTCATCTTGTAGTGGCTGAGCCCCTGATGGGAAACAAAATGGATTTGGACAAACAAATGGAACAGGGAAAAAATGTGAAGGACCAAGCATTAACTTTGAGTCTGATGTGACCCAGGTTGTCTTCTCTGAATCACTTTGTGCTGTCTGGAGGCATCCAGTGGTCCCATTATTCTCAGATCCAGCTTGGCTTATACAAAAAATATAAATCTGAATGTGTCACAAGCCTAAGCCAGAGAAATATATATACCAGAAAGGATTTTTCTTAAAGAAGAGGTCAGGTGATAATAAAATTATATAAAAAAAGTTCAGAACCAACAATGAATGTATGGTGCTAACACATATGCTAACACATGTAATGTGCCTGCAAGAGTATTCATCCATGGCTCTTTATACCTGTGCCAGTCAAGGTGAACCTTTCCCACTGTTTAAACTGAAACAAAACAACACTAGTTTGCTTTAGCTTTTTTTTCTTTACATGGGCAAAGATTTTGCTCATAAAATGCTACCATTCAGCTAATGCATGCTGATTCTTCTGTTAAAGATTCACCACAGGCTCTAAGTGCTTTCTGTAATGATTACAGAAAGAGATTTTTTTTTAAACACAATTTTGAGATTAAATATTATTTTGAGAGAAAAAGTCAAAATAATATTTTGAGAATGAAGTCAGAATGTTGAGATTTAAGTTGTCATTTCAAATCAAACACTTGCCACAGCTGCTATACTCTCTACAACTCACATAGTCAAAATCGTATTTCAGCTTTTGTCTTTTGAGTTTAATCTCAAAATTTCGACTTTATTCTCAAAATTAACAGTAACATTTCTGTTCTTAATGTGGCCCTAATACGCCATTTATAGTCCCTTTGCTCAAAATCGTGATAAAAATGCTTAACCAGTGAAATTTTTGCCCCGATGAATTTGGGAGTACTCAGATGTTCTTTGGTTGTAGACATTACTGCTATCAGTGAATGCCAGCATGCTAACCTGCTTACAGTGGGTAAAGTGTGCTTTTACACCAACAATCCGGAGGAGGATCCAATTCACGGCTCTCTTTTGACTTTGTGTTACATGGATTTGAATGTGTATAAATTGGAAATCTGTGAAATCTGTGAGCACCATTTTTATTTTTTCACATGCCTTAGTGGTGTATAAGCAAGCGTAGTAGCACATATAACACATAGCTAGAACTGGATTTTATAACAGCTTACAAGGGGTATAAATTAATCTTTTTATAGTGAAATATTTTTTTGGAAACAAAATCCCCACTTTTTTTTAAATTTACAGTGTTTTCCTCTTCTATGCCAGTGCAAACATGCTAATATCCAGAACGCGTATGACCTGATGCGGTGTGCATTTTATACCCTGCAACTCGTCCAGTGTCAGCTGGGATAGTCATACTTCTGGGCCGAATGGACTGAAAATTGTTTAAAAAAATGTTAAAGGTAAAATTGGCCTTCTTCGTAGTTGTGGCTGTCCTGTAAACAGTTTTACTCTATGATTATTTATATTAATTTGTTAACAGTGTGAAAGAGATTTGGACTGTAATACTATGAGTGACCACAAGTTTAAGTTGTCAGTGAAGCTGTCACAATTCAGGAAATTGTTTTATATTATCACCCATTTTTAAAAAAATGACCTCTTAAGATGGGGAAACTGTCCCCTTCATTGCCAGGGGTTGGTTGTCTGATTGGACCAAAGCACCAAATTCACATTACTTGCAGATGCCCATGTGCTATCCAAACAGTGCCTTGCATTGCTGCTTATCCACAGTTTGTTTCAGGGACGGACTCTAACCCACTACCCAAAGTTCTTTCTAAAGCAACCAGACTTGTGCCCTGTTGAATTATGGTGTGCCTACACCCTGACATTGACACCATTGACTCCCTGACCAATTCTATGAGAAGACAGCATAGGGAAATTCGAAGGAAAAATTACAAATAATAAGTGGAGATATAAAAATGATAAAAGTCTTTGTTTATTGCCATCATTCACCTGGATCTTAGAGATTCCTCTGGATCTTTAGAAGTGATCTGGATCCAGTTTCTTTTCATTTCAAGTTAATTCCATGAGCAAGTACCATTAAAGAGATTAACCTTTAAGTTTACTTTGGTCAGGAAAAAACAAAGGGCAATAAGATATTTTACTCTCATCCATTCAGTTCTTTAGTAAAGAATTTTTAAATGAAAAATAAAAAAAATACATCAGCCTCCACCCTTAAATGGGATGTGAGCAGGACATATAAGGAAAAGATGCTCTTAATGCCACAAGGTGTCGTTATGGATTACAGCTCATTATATCCAGGGGTGGGTGCCTCTTCAGTTGGGCCTCACTTCGGGAAATAAGAACCATTAACCAGTCATCTACCTCACAGCTTCTCCCTGTATTTATGTTGCAGTCTCTTCTCATCAGCAGTTCTTTTGCCTCTCTATCTTCCAGCGCCCTTTTTTCTTCTCGTTCTTTAACCATCATCGTTTTTCCATCAAGCACTGCTGAAAGAGCCGACAGGGAGAGAGGGGGAGAGAGAAAGGAAATGGTTGAGAGGAATAAGTAACACAGCAGTGCCCTGACCTCCGGGCCTCTCTGGTCACACTTTGGGCGTCATATACTCGAAAGTTTACTCTTACCATGGAGACAAAATGAAAACAAACCGAGCACTGACGAAGTGAGAAAGTAACATTCTGAAACCTTCTCAGGCTGCATGAGGTGTTTTTCTACTGTCTGACATGCTCTTTGGAAAAACAGATAAGCACTGAACCAACTGCTTGACCGTCTGTCTGTACATCTGTATGTCTCTCAGTCTATCATATGAGCCAGAGTCATATATAGAGACTTCTCCTAGTTTGGCCAACTGCAGCACTGAACTCCATTCAGCTGCTTGACCATCCGCCTCTCATAATCACAGTTGGGACTCCAGTAGGTGTTGCAGTGAACATGAAGCTTTTTCTTTGCCGATCTCATTCGGCCAAACTGTCTCTGTATAAGGCTCTGTCTGCCTCTGCCTGTCAGTATATTTGCATTAAACTGTCTCTCTTTCTTTTGAGCTCATGCTGCTTCTTTTCCTCTGTTTGGGCATTGGAGAGGGGTGCATGGACCAACTGCTATGGCAAAGGAATGTGTTTATGCACGCATACACCACCTTGAATGCACCTTGAAGTGCACTCGTGAAACTCACTTGTGCGCGTGTGTGTGTGCGCGCATGTGTGTGAGAGAGAGGCAGAGACATAAAGAGAGTGTAAGTGACAAAGATCTGATTCAGCATGACCTGACTGTCTCTCTCTGTGTGGCAGGGCTGACACCCAAGCTTCACTCTTTTGTTACTAGTAATCTAGCATAGCGTTCTAACCTGCTGATTCTTCATGATGTCACTTTTCTGTTTTGCAAGATTTGTTATTTTATATCCCGCAGCAACTTCATCGTCATCATTCTTGTCACTCTGCTCTCCTGTCTGTCACTGCTGCATGGCACACAGAACACTTTGCACATGTGCATGAGCACACGTGTCGGAGTGCTGACTGAATGACTCACAGTTTGGCTGTCGATGTGTTTATAAAGCAGCTCTCTTTAACAAACAGCCCCCATGTCTGACAGCTGCCCGATGCATGCGGAATTCAGACTCCAAACTGCACGATGTGGAGATAACTCTGGTCCACTCTGCTGCATGCATGTATTATTTATATGTGTATGTGTGTTTGGTCACTGCTATAGGTTCTTGCAAAATTCTTTTTTTGTTGTACATTGAATTAACACACTCACCATTCCTGCTTCTTTCTCCATTTGTGCCTAACAAACACCTTCATGTGTGCATGCCAGTGATCCTGTGTGTTGAGGTATGAGTGTTTTTCCCATGCATACTGTATCACCAGCCCAACACATGCACACACAAACACAGTCATAAAGACACATATGCCCCGTGTGTGTGATGTAAAGTTTCTGCAGCTTCTGTGTTTTTTGTGATGGTGGCTACTGAATGTTTTTGTCTTGTAAGGTGTGATTGATGTGTGAGAACTGACGGAAACATGTCACCAACCAACTCATTTTAAAACTATTTATTTTTCACTTTTGTGTGTTGGAGACACACAGGATCAGGTGGATGTCTAGCTGACACTAAATTAATCCACATATGATGTTACCCCAGTATAATTAATCTTCAAATGGACAATGGTAGGACAGATTGCTATTAAAATAGTGCAGTGCCATGGTTTGGATGGTGATATAGTTAAAAACTTTAAACAAGATCTATTCTGCTTATTAACAATATGGTGTAGCTTCTGAAAAATGTGTTTCTATGCAGAACTGATCATACATGCAGGCAACACAAAGGACTTAGGTGGTTATTACATGATATGGTGATATATCTCAATTAAATGAAATGCACCAATTTATTTTCAAAAGGACCTATTCTGCTGTCTTATAACACCCTCTCAGTTCGTAGAGGTCCTGTCTGAAAGAAACTTGTCCTTTAACACTACTGTCACTTTAAGCCAACTTTCTTTTGATTGGCCTCCCTTCATAAACAACAAGTCTAAGCAACAGCTAGGAGAGACTTCTGTGCTCACAGCCAGGGCTGTTTTTGTCTATGTTAGGGATATCCACTTTCAATGACATCATACAGATCCAGGTGTAGAAATAAACTACCTAAAACAACAGCTATCTAAACAAAGTTATAAATATATTTATTTAATCCATGTTTTCCTATCCATGGCTATTTATCAACCTTCTTCCATACCAGTCAAATGATTATCTCAATTTGTGCTATCATATCATCTTTATAGCATTTTCTTAACTTGCTTCTTACCAGAATCCTTGCCATAAAATATAAATATTAACAACATAGGTCCTACAGTATTTGTGCTGCTTTTAAGAATACAGTGTTAAAATCTATGACATCAAGGGGCTTAAGGCATGAAGAAGTTGGGTTTGATCACTCTGGGCAATTAAAGATGCCTGCGGGGCAGAGTGAAAAGAGCCAAGAAGGGATTTAAATTAATTTGACAAGTCGTTCAGATGACCCATATTATTTAGCACCTTAAAGCTTAAAATATAATATCACTTATTCATCATTTATTAAATGCTTTTATTGTGTTTTTACTTAAATTCTAAATGTAATTCATGTGAAATAAATAAATAAAAATGTTTTAAAAGCTACTGCTCTGAAGGGGATTTTAAACAAGATAAATCAAGAGCAGAAGATCAGAAATCAAGACCTAGCGGGGCGATCATGGCTCAAGAGTTGGGAGTTCGCCTTGTAATTGGAAGGTTGCCGGTTCGAGCCCCGGCTTGGACAGTCTTGGTCGTTGTGTCCTTGGGCAAGACACTTCACCCGTTGTCTACTGGTGGTGGTCAGAGGGCCCGGTGGCGCCAGTGTCCGGCAGCCTCGCCTCTGTCAGTGCGCCCCAGGGCAGCTGTGGCTACAATGTAGCTTGCCATCACCAGTGTGTGAATGGGTGGATGACTGGTTGTGTCTTTGGGGCCCTTAGGGACTAGTAAAAGCGCTATACAAATACGGGCCATTTAGCTAACAGTGTGCTAGCTGTACATTTATATTTAGCAGACTGACACAAGAAAGGTATCAGTTCAGATTTGTGTCTTTGAGCCTTTTCAAAATCTTTTTCAAAATCTTTCTTCATACTAAGAGTGTGATGTTTAGGTTTAGCTTAAGTTAAGTAAGAAAAAAACAAAAAAAGCAAGAGAGATAGCGCTAGCCTAACCATGTCCAAAGTTAAGAGAATGAACTTACAATACAATTAAGGGTTTCTTATCCTTTAAAAAAATATTGATGTGTCGTTTAGAATGATTGATATCATTCTGAAGAGCACTAGTCGCTTGCAGTGTGGACACACCTTAAATCTCAGTAAAAAAAAAAATGAAGCATATTTTATAATTTCAAAATAATTATTTTACTTGGACTCTGATTACAAAGTCAAAGATTAGTCAAAGATAGTGCCTTTGTCCTTTGTCCTGAGTGAGTCCTATTAATTTCAGCTTCCACAGCAGCTCTTGGTCAGAAATCTATAACAAAACTTAACTGACCATTAGAAGTTACATTGCCTTTATTTTAACTGCAGCCACCTGGCCCTGAGTGTCTGCCTGTCTTTCACTCTGTTTGTCTGCTGGAGGACACAAGTGGGTCTGTCTTTGGGGTTCCCATGTCTCCTTTTTCTCTTCTTTTTCTCTGACTTTCTCCTCTGTCTTTCTTGTGGTCTCTCCCTGATCTTTTTTCTTCTGGGCAGATGCGAGTGGTGAAAGCATTCCGTAGTTCACTGTACGAGGGCCGGGAGAAACCGGAATCCCGCAACTCCATCCACAACTTCATGGTCCACCCAGAGTTCCTCATCAATGACCTCATCCACAACATCCCGCTGATCGACGACACCGATGTGGATGACGAATCAGAACTCAGCAGATACCAGCACCTGCACCCAGCCCTCCGCAAGCCACCCCCACCTCCCACCCAGCCCCAACCCCCGGCTCGCACCCGTCCCACCCGTCCCTACCGCCAGTACAGCCTCCCGGTGACCCCATGCAACCGAAACAACAACAACAACAGCAGCAGCAGCAGCAGCATTGATTCAATGGTCGCCTACAGCAACCGAAACAGCACCAACGCAATCATCACCTATAACCGAAGCCCCCGTCATCACCACCACCACCGCCACCATAATCGTCATGGCAGGGACAGGCCGGTGAAACCCTCCACCCCCTACCCGGCCCATCTCTACTGTGTGGAGACCTCCTTATAACTGAGCTGAACTTGGGTTTGGGAGGCGGATGGAAAGAGGGGGGATGAAGTTAGGGTGAGAACGAGAGAGGGCAGAGGACACACACATGACATTTTCATCTAATCGCCCTTTCAACAAGCTCACAAGAGGGAGCGAGGGACAAGGAGGGAGTGGACAATGGCCGGAGACTTCTGCTTACAACTCCCTGAGAACATGTTGCCACTTTCCCTCCCTTTGCCCTTACTCCAGCCCTCTCAGTCTGACTCCCTACCTTCACCCCAGTCCCTCCCCTCCTACACCCACAAAACCATCCAACTCAGTCTGTCATCCCCTCCTCGTGGAACGCCACTCACCCTGCCCAGCTGCACACCGACCTCATGCACACTCTTGTCACACACACCTGCAGGTGTGCTTTGGCAGGGTCTGAGTGGGGGTGGGGGGTGGGGCGGTGGGGGTTGGGGTGACAGACCTCCAGAAGAAAACCACACATCCCTTAATGCTTCAGCAGAACAAGGCCATGCGTCTATGGGGGCTGACTCACTCCGTTTTTATTAGTGTTCATCATTAATGTGGTTGTCACCCACTTTCCACCACCATTTATCTGGGTAGATTCTGCAGCCGCTTCAAAGTCACTACTTTGCTTGTAATATAAGTAAAGCGCTTTGTTAAAGCTTTAACAGTCATTTCCATTTCCCACTCATTTATTTTCCAACATAATGGTGCTCATTTATTTCGTTCTTATATATCATTTTATTTCTTCTCAGAAACTTTTAGATTTCTTTTTCTTTCATCCCTCTTTCTCGTTCATTGTGTGTACGTGTATTGTCTTGTCTCTTCTGAAAAAATTGACAAAAGCATAACAAAACAGGTTGCTGTTCATTTAAATACAATGGCTGCGACAATGTCTAAAAGATCAGGGCATTTATATCTATGCATCTGTCTATAGATACATAGATGTAAATGTTTGGGAAGCAACAACACAGAACTCATTCATCACTTCACTTTCTCTTTGAATGCTGCCCCATTAGTCCACATGACCTGTTATCTGGAATATTGCTCTGAGATGAACAGTGTATGAGATGTCATGTTAATTTGGATATATACATGTCTACGTACTGTGTAAACTTCATTTCCAGCCTCCTGCCATATCCCCAGTATGCATGGGGAATATCTGCACCTGTCACCTTGGGCAACCCCCATGGCTGACATCCTCTTCCAGTCCCTTCATTTCTGTTCCGTGTCCCATCGTCTTCTCTCTTGCTGTTCCTCCTTTGCTCATTTTGTTGCATTACGTCCATGAGTTTGTCGGTGCATGTGTGTGTGTGTGTCAGCTTTTTTCTTTTTGGAAAAAAAGCTGAATGCTTGGGAAGCATTAACCCTTTAAATGCCATCAAACACGCAATGCACAGGCGAAGGCCCTTTAAGACTTAACGTGCACTCGGTTGGAAGCCCCTCCTGCTCATATTGACATCAGGTCGTCTCTGTTACGTAACCAGCGCCCTCTGCACAGACAAAAGGATTATGCCATTTTAACCTGCTCAGTGTCTCAACCACTTGCCCACGACTAATGTCAGTGTTCACTTTTAGTTATCAGGAACAACCAAGAAGAGCGTATTGTAAACGTTATTATGTCCTTGCGCATTCTCCTTCATTACTATGTACAGATCATTGATTGGGATACCTTTAAGGATATAAGGCTAGGTGTTTTAGCTAGTTAGCTCCGTTTAGCATAAAGAGTTAGCCTAACTTATTCAGAAACACCTGTAAAGCACTCCATGACATCTCCCTTTTAAATTTTTGAGTTATGCAATTTTATTGCTTTTGTTTTGTTCTAGGGAAACAAGCAAAATCTTAGTTAAAGTCTGACAGCTATTCATCACAATATCTATGAAAACATAGTCAGGGCAAAATATGACACACGGATAAGGATCTGTAAATGCCATCCTAAATGCAGATATAACAATAGCAGTGAGTGAAGGCTGATAGTGTTTGATACAGACGTTAGGCCTATACATTGATGGTTCTGTAACTTTTAAAAAACACAGGACACGTGCAGGTCAAAATCTCTTCTCTCTTGGCTGTCAAGAGACATCAGACTGCTACAAAGAAAGAGCAGCATTGCGGTGACAGTGGACTGTGCTGCAGGAGGATGTTTTAGACAGCAAACAAGAGGCACCGCTGCTCCTACACCACAAAGCGCCCAGTCCCATAATGGTCTCATAGTTGTTGACACATTATTTCCATTTATTTCCACTTTATGCTGTTTATGCAGGCCCAAGTCTCATTTATTAAATTATTTTAAAATTAAAACAGGATGCAATAAAGACTTCAGGGCTTAAAACATCCCCAGCCAGACTCTGGACAGCAGGCCCATGAAACAGGTAGTAAGTTTTCTTTGTGACACTAATCTAGATCTCTTACAGTTTTTACAACAGAGCTTTCTGAAGGTTTGCTGTTGTGTTGCCTCATCACATAAAAGGTGAAAGGGCATGGAATTTAAACTTGCCGCATTTCATTCACTTTTCAACTCACATCCAGGAAATAAGGCCAAAGCCTCTGGTAACAAACACAAGTATCAACCAAGTCCTTTCCAGTTCATAGCCCTTAAAAACATAGCCAGCAACTACATTACTGTACATCTGTTCACTCTTCAATATGTCATGACATGGTGTGATCCAGTGCAGAAGGAGATATAATGACTCAACTCTGCTAATCGTCATAGAAAACTCAATTTCAGTGTCAAAAAATAGAACAGCTCACTAGTGCTTAAAAAAACAATTAACCACAATTACCCATATAAAAAACCATCTGGTTAGACATTGCATACAGTGAAGTAAATGTAGGCTTGCTAAACTGGCAACCAATCATCAAAATTTTGAGAATCCCTAAGAGAAATGGTTAGTAGCAATTATAAAGCTCACAGGTTAGATGTTAACTGTTTCCAGTCTTTATGTCAAGCTAAGCTAAACTAAGCTAACTTCCTGCTGCACCCATGCCTTTATCTAACTCCCCACAAGAAACCCAGTCAGCCACTTTGCCACTGACATTATGTCTAAGCTGCCAACCTAAAAGGCCATAACACACTACATGAGCACACAGCCCGCCGAAAACAACAAAAGAAGAGAAAAAAAATCAGATATCCACCATAGTGACGACACCCATGACATCACCTCCACCTTGACATTCCATGGAACATACATTCCAAACATCACATTCCAGAGCGGCTGTGAGAGTGCCCTCCTGTATCCCATATTGTACTAGGTGTGGGTGGACCGCTGACTTCATGTTGCCTCAGAGTGTGACACCTCAAAGCAATGCAAACCCCTGCTACCTCCCCTTTCTCCTTCCCTTCCTCTACCCCTGCACCTCCCTCGCGGCTGACTTGTCCCACCGCCAGACTAAGGCAAGGGCAGATGATATGCAAAAGACTGCCATGTTGACAAACGCACCCAGCCGTAGGATTAAAACCACAGTGAGAACGCATCTGTCCTGCTAGTTCTGTTTCAGGAAGCGCGCAGGGCTTTCTGGGAACACCCTTACCTGTACAGAACTCTTGTCTTCTGAATGCTCATCATCATCGTCACCACCTTAAACCGACCCAAGCTGGGTGGGGCAGGCGGTGACACTGTATTGGTCTGTCTGTTTTGAAGCATGCATTTGGTATCATTAATGTCACTCTTTATGTGTTGGTAAGTCATTTAGGCTACTGATCTCTCCACATCTGCTCTCTTCCTCTCTCTCACTCTCTTTCTGTCTCTCACACAAACAGACACACACGCACGCATGCGCACATCCTGTTCAAGTCTCCTCTATTTCAGTACAGCTACATCAGTGCTTTTTTCTGTATGTATGAAAACACGCACACGCACACACACACACACACACACACACACACACACACACACACACACACACACACACACACACACACACACACACCAGACTACAGGGTGATAATCTCCAGTGGTGTAAATTTGATTGTCCAGCCATCTCTATCCATCTGTCCAGCCATGTTACATCATGATGTTGTGAGCCAGATTCACAAAAGACAAAACAATGTGAAGAAGAATATATTTATCAGAATTATTTATCAAAATTATAAATTGTACAACTGCACCACAATTGTACAGATCGCCCAAATGTGCACATGTGCATCTTTGATTTACAGGTACTATGTTCCTGTTACACTTTTTTTTAAATGTTTCTTTCTTTTATTCCAATTGCTTTTTGTAAAGAGAGGAACAACAAAACGGAAGCGCTTGTATTATATTGTTATTATTATGATTATTACTCTTGATTTTCTCCACCGGTGCTCCCACTGATGGAAAGACAGTTGCACATTCTCCTGAGCATATTCTGAGGGCTGTGTTTTCTGTCCAGTGAACAGCCCCTGAAGTGTGCAGAGGTGCAGAGATGCTTACAGTCTCTTAAGACCAGAGACACCACTCTGTAAATAGAGAACAGGAGATACAAATGTACCTCATTATAGTCTGAAGGACTGGACAAAGTGGGGACCCAGAGAGGATGGAGAATCAGAAGGCGATGCAGAGCTAGAGACTGCAGAAGTGCAGTGCTTCCATGTGCTGTTTAGGCTGCTCTTTTAGATCTGCCACCAGTATTTACTGCCATGTTACCACAGGAACGAATGAAGGCTTTTACATTATTCATTATACATACTACTGTAAATATTATGTGTGGAATGGTCCCCCTTCTTGCACAAAGCAGTCCTGTTCTGCAGACAGAAAATGCAGCCTTAACTGTGCTGAAATTAAAAAAGACCAAAAAAAAAACCATGAAGACTATTGAATATATTAAAGAGTTACCTGCCTGTTATTTAAGCGAATAAATATCTATATATGAGAAAGAACACACCTGTATACTGTAGACTAAGTCTGTATGGAAATCTAAGAGAATTTAATGGAAATTAAGTCCAACACCTTTTGTCTGTATGAAAGAAAAAAATACATCAAAGTATTCTACAATAATAACTTTGACAAAGTTTGTGTGGTCCTGTGTTGTTTTTTCACAATAATGCAGGAATGCCCTTCCGTTTTTAAACCTCTGCACAAGGTGACGTGTCATCCTGTCCCTCAAACGTAAGTAAAATCACCAAATTTAAGCAACACCTGACGCTTCAGCTGACTTTCTTCAATAAACCTCTTGCACAACAAACATGGTGGCTTGTCAAACAGGTGGAGTGGATAGTATTAAAGTAGGCTTCTTAGGTGTTTTCTTATTTTTTGTAATACATCCTGTCAAAATGGTGAATTCGGATATTGAAGTTAACGAGGTTTGTGTATGTATAAGCAGAGTTGACAAAAGTACAGACATTCTGTACTTAAGTACTTCTACTCTTTGTATTTGTACTTCTACTTAAGACATTAAGTAAAAGTACAAATACTACTGTTAAAAATACTCTAGTACTGATTCAACCTCTTTACTCAAGTAAAAGTAAAAAAGTACAGGCTCTGAAATGTACTCAAAGTGAAAAGTAGCTCGTTGGAAGGTGTTTCTATTTTTGTGCAAAGCTAACTGAACCATATTGATATAATATCACTAGATGGGAATACAAACTTCAGTTTACCTTTTTTCATTCTGCTTATACGCTGCTTGAATCTGAAAGTAAGGGAAATTTATAGGAAAATAAAAAATATATATATCTATTTTTGGTTACGTACATTGTAGAGGGTGACTTTGCCTCTAAACAGGAAAATGACCACAGTCAAGGGTTAAGTGGATTCAGCAGGTGGGGGAACCCTGAAGTTGAGAGTTCCAGCAGATTTTCTTAGTGTGCATGATGTGATCAGCTGAGCTGCTGCTTTTGTGGATGTACACAACTGAATTCAACCAGATGTCAAAAGATGTTTCATGAGTTGTCCTGCCTGATTTTCATCCTCTACACTTACAGTACACTGTTTAGGCTGTCTTTATTTTAAACAGTATAAAGTTGGTATGAAGGTGGAATTGAGTGAATGAATCTCAGGATCATCAGTTTGCTTTGCAGCATGTTTCACAATATGAAAAAATATTATGTAACATGTACAGACCCAATATCTAACTTAAAAACATGAGGACTTTCATTACATAAGCTTTACATTTCCAGTTTATCAAATTCCACTGAGCAGCTCTTCCTCTCTTCTTCCTCTCTTGTCCTGTCTTTCTTATTTTTCTCCATCTCTGAGTGAGTGTCACTTTTAAAAAGTCACCCCCTTTATGCTTGCTCCGCTTCTAAATGCTTGCTCCCCTTCTCAAATACCGGAATTTACGGACACCTGCAGTCGTTCTGGTGTTGTGTAAAAAAAAACAAAAAACAAACACCGTCTGGCTTTTAACCCCCGACTTTAGCACACATCATCTCTTTTTATGCAACATGCTCTGGTGATTAATAAACAAACAGGATTTCCTTTCATGTGTTTCTCTTTAGGCTTGAATAAGTGGTTTACACATTACATTACTAAGGGCTATAGCTTTTAAAAAAATGCTAATTATTTTGCTGAAACCAGAAAAGACTGAAACATTTTCTACCATTGGACTTTATAATATCAAAATTGTAAACATATTCTATAAACCAAAGTGACCACCTCTAAAAGGTCTGTCAGTTTCAAAAATTAAAATGGTAGAAAGCAAAGGGTCAATATACATTCTTAAAATGTGTTTTTTTAGCAATAAAATCCTGCGTCACCCCTAAGGTTCTGCCACGTAAAGTGAATAAAAATAAATTAGAAAAAAACATTTTAAATATATACTAAGTGCACAACCAGCACTGGATAGTTCAGCTGTACTATAATCAAGCAATAAGGTTAAAAGGAAACTCATAATCTATATGTAATATACAGAGCAAAGTTTAGGACGGTTGAAGAAACAGTTCACACTGTGCGCTGTCGATCTTACGTGCTGCACAATAATATCCAATATTTAGTATTTACTGTTATATTCTCATAGATTATCGCGATGATGTTGTTTATTATATTTCTCTTTTTTTGCTTGTTTTCTCTTTTTTCTTTCTCAACAGGTGATCCACGTGATTGATATGTATTTTTTGTCTGTTTTGTTTGTTTTTGTTTTTTGCCCTTTATCACCGTTCCTCTTCCCTTGTTTTTCTTTCCCTACCGCTCTTTCTTTCTCCCTTTTCTTTCCCCCAGTCATGTCTGTCCCGTGTATAGCAAGTGAAAATAAAATAAAATAAACAATAAAAACACAGGTCAATCAAATGGACAGATACGGCAAGGCCGGGATAGTCCATTTGGTAAAGTAAATCCATCGGGCATCTTTCTTGGCCTTTAGACAATAATTTTGATGGCAAAAGACCCCCCAAAAAAAAAAGAAAAAAGAAGAAGAAACAGTTCCCCAAACCCAGCCATGTGAAATCACTGGATAAAGGAACATTAGCTAGCAATGTGCAAGAAAATGTGCAGTTAGTAAGTTAGTAAAGAAGAAGAATGAATTGGGAACCTCTTGATAATTGTTGGATCTTTTATAACAACTTTAATAATAACCTCAATAGTTACTTTTCTGTATTTCTCAGTGTTGGAATTACATTTAAGAAGAAAGAGATAATTATGAACAAATTATTATATAATAATTCAGTCCCAGTAACTATTTCTGAATTCCCCTTCCACACTGTATTATTGCATCTAACTGTATCCTAAGTAAGGATAACCTGTCAACAAAAAAAGGTTAGTTACAGATCACATGTAGTCTGACTGACCATTGCTGAAGAAAATGGAATATTTTGCCCTTAAGTGTAAGGCACATGAAAATGCACTGGAACTAAGTGAAAAATGCCAAAAAATATCTGTCATAAGCACACTTTTTTGAACAAACAAGAATTCCATTACCAATATTTTTATCTGTACAATATAAAAAATGGGACATTTCTGAAATATTAGTCAGATATTGCTTTTATCTTTTAGATTTAACATAAATCAGTAATCATGGTCAAATGATAATGCTGGATCTACACAAAAAAAATGTTAGCATGAGCACCTACCAGAGCCATGAACACCGTTTGAATTACTTAAACGTATACAGAGACTACAATGATTATTTACTTTGAGGTTTTCTTTTTTTCTCTCATTATGTAACAAAATGAAATGTCAAGATGAAAAGACATTTTTTGGTCAAAGAAAGTCAAAAACTAATATATATAACTTTCGTACCAGATTAGTCCCAAATCACAAACAAGTCAAAACACTATTACTACATAATGACCAATGCAATCTTCCACTTTTTAATGTGACCAGTCACTCTGAAGAAGAGTTCTGTAAAATGCATGTAATGAGTGCATAACACTTGTAACCTTGTTGCTACAGAGATATTAACCGAAATAGTAGAAGCAATAAAATACATAAGTGAAGATTTGCTGAAAATTTGCATTAATGTTCCCATGCAAATTCCCGTTCCCAACAAACTCTGCATGCGGCTGCGTGTGAATCTGTGTTCTGGAAGCTTTTGCTGTGTTGTAAATATTTTTACTCCGTTGCTGTAGGGGTGAGAAGTCATTTTCTTTTGGAACCTTTTCTCCTATTTTTTGGTTAGGGAGGCAGTTAAGAGACCTGTATTTTCTTTTGGGTTTTCTCCGAGTAGGTAAGCCAGTTGCATTTCATTTCTAGAGAGCTTTGTTTGTTATTTTGGCCATGCTCACCCTGACGTCCACTACCTTTTGGGACTTCAAAAACTGACTGGATGATGTAAATCTGTGGCAATATTTGGTTTGTCTTCCTTGAGAGCAGGGAGTGTGGGGGCATTTTCCTTTTTTTTTTTTTTTTTTAATTTTCCTTGTGTTGCATACCGGCTTCCCCTGGGCTGGGGTGTAACATCTTGTTCAGTATTCCAACTTAAAGACATTAACAGAACTGGCCTGACCAGATGTGTCCTCAGAAACCTGCCCAGTTTCTCCCTCAAGAATAAAGGCAAACCTCGAACCCTTGTAGACTTTCTGTGAGCCAGAATGTCAGTTGTCTGAAAGATACAAAATCAAGGCTAAAACTATGATATGGCCTAAAATGAAACCTTTTTATTATCTCACACCTATAAACAATTTTTTTAAATGCTTTCTGCATGGTAGCATGTGTTTGAGGTTGAAACTTAATGAATCCAAGTTTTCCCATTAGGCATCGTGTGTGTTTTTTTTCCAATTCACTTAGACTGGTGTGAAAAAGTGTTTGCCCCCTTCCTGATTTCCTATTTGTTTGTATGTTTGTTAAATGTTTCAGATCAAACAAATTTAAATATTACACCCAGACAACGCAAGTTTACACAGTTTCTATATGAAGGTGTTTATTAGGCTTGGTTCATCTGAACAGGCAAGTGATTAATGACGTCCGAAGCTTCATTCGGCATGTCACTGCTTCAGTACTTGATTCAGTGGTTTGTAACACATTGAATCATTGGCGGGATTGATGGTTTGTTTTGGTGGTGATTTTGTGTGAGAGATAGTGAACCAGCGTGCAACATAATAACGGACAGCGAGGAAGTTCTGCTTCTTCATGAATGAAAAGCAGTTCATTAGCAATTCAACCCCCAGGTCTAAAATGTACATAAGAAGTAAACTATAAGTTATAGTATATTATATATAAACCAGCAAGTGAAGAAAACAGCAATTGATATAAACGTACCTGTCCATAGGTACATAATCACGTGGATGCAGGGACCTCACAGCACAACCATACTCCCAACCAAGGTTATATTGTATGATACAGTGTACAGTGCATTATACAGAGTACAGTGTACACAATACAGTGTATTTTATTTTTATTTATTAAAACATCAAGAAGTCACAAGCAAAGGGAGAATACACCATTGCACATGTTTAAATAATGAAGTTTTATTTATCAAAACAATTTATTAATCAAATCAAATAGACACCACAATTTTACACGTTTAAAGCACTACTATGGAGTAGTAGCCCAATATCTCAGAGACCTGTCACATGATATGAAACAGAAGCTGTCAACTCAGCACTTTAGAGTGGGCAATCACAATGAAACTGTTAATTTCAAGTTGTAGATTCAAGCTGCTCTTCATATTTTTGGCCACCAGATGTCACCAAAGAGGACTGTGAAAATCTTGGATTAATGAACTGGGTTTCAATTGTTTTCAATACAACATTTGATGCTTAAGCTTCATTTGGCCATCATTAGTTACAAACCAAGGTTCACCGTCACTATTGTTAACTATGAGAGAGTGCTACAGTCACTGTCTTAGGCAACATGCCAGCTAGCTTGCTAACAAACACAGACCATCTCTGCAAACACTGAATGAACGCTCTGCACTTGTACGGAAAGTAGTAGCTTTAGTATTTACTGTAAATACTAAAGCTACTATTTTCCGTTGCACATATGTAAATTTTACATATGTGCAAATCACTTTAACTACGCAAAAGCACGAGCGTTACATAAATGAGAACTGCGAGAGAAAAAAGGCGGTATAACTTTGCAACCTATATAAACTTTTTGAATACAAACAAACAAACAAAAAACAGCTGTCTAAACAAATAGCTCCCTCCAAAACTTAAAAAAATCTTACCTAGTTAGTTTGTGGTCTAGGTAAACATATAATTATACTGCTACAGGCACTGTCAAGCGCAGTGGTGCAGGGATGTCATGATGACATGCACACGTGTGTACCGCTCGCCCCTGCGGGCGGTCAATCTTTCAAGCTTGGGTCCTCTACCAGAGGCCTGGGAGCTTGAGGGTCCTGCGCAGTATCTTAGCTGTTCCTAGGACTGCGCTCTTCTGGACAGAGATCTCCGATGTTGTTCCCGGGATCCGCTGAAGCCACTCGCCTAGCTTGGGAGTCACTGCACCTAGTGCTCTGATTACCACTGGGACCACCGTTACCTTCACCCTCCACATCTTCTCAAGCTCTTCTCTGAGCCCTTGGTATTTCTCGAGCTTCTCGTGTTCCTTCTTCCTGATGTTGCTGTCATATATATATATACACACACACACACATGTGTATGGGAAGTGCGTAGATTTGGTTTTGGCACTGGTGGGGACGGTTGATTCAACCACCGAACCCTGCCCTGTTTCTTTTTTTTTTCCTTTTGGTCTTTGCTTCTTGATAAAAAAGGAAAAATATGCTTGCCTACATATGCTAATCTACATGCTTTTAAACCATTTAAAATTACAATTCATAGTTTTATATGTGAATTATATAATGTTAAGATAAGATAAGATAACCTTTATTAGTCCCACACGTGGGAAATTTGTTAAATTTTTTTTTCTAATACGTTAGTTATAAAAAAATTACGAGAAGAAAAAGATAAGAAAGAAAGAAACTCAGAATGAGCAGAGCTGCTGTAACAGGCTGCCGCACACGGGGGGCGCCGGAAGAGGAAGAGATAAATTACTATTAAACAAATGACTAAGTATTTTAGACTTTAGTTTACTTCAGCCATATTCCATATAAACCAGGTATCATACAAAAATAAAAATAGCTTCAAATACAGTCAAGACAATAAAAGAATATGACTTTAAGGACTTAACAACATTACTTCAGTTATAGTACACCAACATCTCTTATACATTAGCACTAAGGGAACACTGAATGACCTGGGGGTTTTTGTCCATAAAACTACTCATCTAAGATCACCACAAAATTATTCTTATGTGCTTGATGTGCCTCACCTTCGGCCCTGGCTCTTCCCCTCTGACTGCACTAGGACATATTGCCACCTGATAAAATAACACATTGATTCGTGCCATATAAAAAGTGAGACATGTCAATTCAGATTCTTTGTCAAATATACACTAATGAATTAATTTACATCAGCAGCCTAACAATTGTCATGATAATAAATAAATATAGTTAATCTATTACTGATGATTTGGTGCTAACCAAATCATCAGTCAGTCACCTGTGACCTTGCCTCTTCACCTCTGTCCAAGTACAACATGGCAGAGCTGCCTTTGTCACCTGATGAATAACAGTGAGACATTCCAAATACATGCAGTCACATATGTGCTTCAAATACAGTCATGAACCACCAAGTCATCATCCAATTTCACCTGTGATCTTGTATCACCATTACTCTCTGAGCTTTGTGTTGGTTCTTCTGTCACCTGACAAATGGATAATAAGAATAAAATGGGTAGCTGCTTCAGTGTTTCTGTCAATTTGTGCAGATCTTGTAGTGTGAGTGCATTTTTAAAACAATTTGTGCAAACTGCACTCCAAGGTGGAATATTTGCAAAATCATGACTACCTCATGATATTTTGTCTCAAAAATTAACCCTATGTCAGTACCATTAGGATGAAATTATTGTGTCACCAACATTTTAACGTTAGACATATAATTTTAACAGCCTCTTTAAACTAATATCCTGGCTTGCTCGAGGTTGCCGTTTTCTCTGACACTTTCAATCAAAATTATAAATGCTACTCTGGGAGACTGAGATAAGTAATAGTGCTGCCTGTTGTGCAGTTAGTTTCCAAAACACGTTATTCATGGTTACATACAATTTTAGACTGATGTGGGCCAAAGCCTTGCATAGCCTGTAACGTTATTATGACGGACACATTTTATGAGTGAACTTGACTTTAAGTGACTTACAGGTTTCTTTGAAAAATACTTTCTTATATTCAGGTTCTTCCTTTTTGCTGCCATCCTCCTCTCCTCCTTGCAGGTCCTCACAGCGCAGGCTTGCCGCTGCTAAAACTAAACAGAGCTCCCTGAAAGAAACAGCCAATTACATTGGCCATATTTGTCACATGAGGTAGGTCTCCAGTAGAGAACGTAATTTAACTCTTTCTGCACCGCTGGGTGAATGAGACGTTGACAGATCGTTTTTTTCTTTCTATCGGTTTTGTTTTTCTTTACTCGAAGAGATCAAATTATTGGTGGGGACAATTCAATAATCGCTGGATATTGGTGGGGACATGTCCCTTCCGTCCATGCCAAATCTACGCCCTTGATGTATGGCATTACACTCAAGCCTTGTTAACTAATGTCTACACATATTCCCAAAGAACTATCTTAAGTTTTCTCATCCTCAAACTTTAAGTAAATTAGACTAGATATAATTAAACGTATAATTAAGGTTTTCAATTGGCTAAACTCTGCTTTGGTTTTTTCCACTCTTTGCCCATCTCTTCCACAGTTTCAGAACTTCCTTTGAGTTTCTTTGTCCACAGCAACCTTTCATAGACTCTCTTTGGATTCATTGGGTTTCTTTGTTTCCTTGTTCCCAGCTAAGATTGCATATTCTCTATGTGTCTGTGTGGTTACCTCCAGGTACAAAAACAGTGCCTTTTATATGTACGCAAACGCGCGTTGCAAATTCTTATCTGGTGCACGTCTTTTATTTTGACAGCGCATGCGCACCTGCGGACCACTTATGTGCACCCCTGCTCCAGAACCCCCGATAAGGATAAGTTGATATTACAGATCAGCTACCACATTAAAGCGTTATATACACATCAATAATCATGATGCAATGATAATGTATAGGATTCCAAAAAGGGCCAGTCTATATAATGAGTATGTTTATTATTCATTTGAATATACTTTGATCACATATCTTGTCCACTATTAAATTACTTTAACTCAGTACTTTAATCTACCTTGCAAAACAATTTATCAAGTACAAAACAATATTTCAAGTCTTGTGCAACACCACTTGTGATATAGAGAATCCAGAGCTTGAAAATCATGCCTAATGTTTTATAATCGTTCTACACCTACTTTATTTTTGATAAATATTTGGCTTTCTTGTGGGCCCCCTGCTTTGTCATTGGTCCTTCCTGTCCTTCAACATTAAAAAATAAACCCTGGAAACACTCCAGCTACATCGTTGCATATACTTAACTTCTGCTTCAGAAAACACCCTTTATACTGTGCTTTCTGTCCCAAACAGAGCTTTCAGACTTTTTGTATGCAGTTTTTTCTGCTTTGATGTGGAATACAATATCACCTGTCTGAACAAACTAAAATAGCCTTGTTCTCGTCTCTTAAGTGATATTTGGACAGACTCAGCTGTGACATTATTATGACATCATAAGAAATACAGGTGGGATTCGTGACACTTTAGGTCATTGCCACATATCTGTGGTAAAAATTAAATATTTAGATGCTTTAGTCATTTCTCTTCTTTTCTTTTTGAAGTACTAGCTATTCTTGGAGGAGACTGTCTCTGTTAAATAAATGCAACTGGTGATATTTTCAAAAGCTGTCACATCAGAAAAAATTGGCTGGCTTTGTCAGGCGCTTCTGCTGAAGTAAAAGTGGGTGGGTTAGTTGCAGAGTCCTTATGACAGGCTGAATAGTCTGTTGTTGACTTATTGGTATATGACTTCTGCTTATCCTCTAATGTAGTTTTGATAAGGGTATGGCCTTGTGATAAGGATAAGTAGACTTTTGAATATGATCCCCCGAAGTACATCCTATTCATGTTTATTTTATTCTTACAGTTGTGAAGCTGTTGCTGGAATCTTGTATCAGATAAGAATGGGAGGACAGTCCTCTCCCAAAGTCCAGCAACCGGTCTCAGTTCTCAGATGTTTAAAGCACTACTGCAACACTGTAGAAAACATGGCCCGGCCTCAACTTTCTGATCATATGTGCTGCTGCCAAAATTCCAAATGAGTCATTTTCTCTCAAAATAGTACATTTCCTCAGTTTAAACATTTGATGTTACCTGTGATACATTGTGATTAAACTGTAGGCTTATGAGAGATGCATGTCATTGCACTTTGTCAGCTTCTTCAGAATTGCGGTTAAAACTGATGGAAGTTTCATTGGTTTGGAACTCAGTTTATGAGTAGTGGTCCAACATCTGGTAACAGATTCATCTTTAAGTGTTTTTGTTTTGGAAACTGTAACAACTGGACATAAGGACTCAATTATGTACTCTGAAATGGGATAATTAGCTGAAACACAAAAAAATACAGAATTGTTTTAATTTGGGTCTTAATTTAAAAAATAAATATTACATATATGTTAAACAAATAATTTGTCTAATAATCTATTTATCCATGGAAAAAAGCTATCAAAACCTACCTGTCCCTTTGTGAAAAAGTAATTGCCCTCTAAATATAAATGAAATCATCATTTAAAAACTGCATTTTGCATTTGCTTAGGTTATCAAAATCTGTTTGATGATGTAAAATGTGTGACAATTATGCAAGAAAAAAAAAAGATGCAAATCTTCACAGCACTGCTCAAAAACATTTAAGGAACGTGGATGTGTTTTTTTTAGCTGTCTATACAAATACGCATACAGGGCAAGTGGTGGATGTTCAAATTAATAATAGCCAAAGTTTCAAAAAGTAGTACGATTTCTTTGTATGTACAAGAAAGCAAAACATTCAGCCTTCCCTAATTTAGTGATCTCAGACATACAAATCTGCTTATAAGCACAGAGCCTTCACCCACCTACTGTTTGATAGATACAGTAAATCAGGACACAGTTGCTTTAAATTAGGAATGTCAAACTCATTTACATTGGGGCCGCATACGTGTACTGTCCTGTAATTAAAAAGCAGAAACTTCTCCATCAAGTAATTGTTTGTCTATGCATGTGGCAGTGTCTTTATTAGTAGTACAGATAGCTGCAAAATTTATGTAAATAGAGTAAAGTCCAAAATCCATGCCCTCCACATTTTCCAAAGGCATCTAGTAGGCTGGCATCTTTCCTGGATCAAGTCTGACCTCAAGGTTTGTTGCTTTAACCTTGGAGCTGGTCGCCGCTGTATCACTGGTGATTCACTCGGTCTGAGATCTTGAGGGGAGCGGTGAGCACTCCTGAGCTTATGATTTTTAATGAGACTGAATAGTTGAGTTTTTTGTTTGACACACCTGATTTAAACTGACTGAAGCTGAAACTGCTCATTTCTTACAAAGTTGTACAAGAAACAGTCAACAATGTCCACGTATGTCACATACAATGCTCAAGTACCTTAAATATGCATTATTCCTCATGGCCAGCAGGGGGTGACTTCTTTGATTAAACATGAGGTTATGTGAAATCATACATTTAAAACGAGTGTTCTTTATCCTTGGTAAACACTTCACTGGTGAGTTTATGATCTCAATAGTTTGAGGTCTTACTAAAAACAAAATTATATTCATTTTTCAACCTGTTATCTTAGGTCACTACTGTGTGAGTGTACCATGTCTCAGTTTGTCAGGGAGACCAGGGGTCCGTTCTTCGTACCTCGCTTACTACATCCAAGATCAAATGACACATCCAAGATCAAATCATCGCGCTAACTTTGAGCTCGCTAATCCGGTTCTCCGAACACACCTGTTGTTGACGATTAGTATAGCTGGATGAAGTAATCTGAGATCACTGGGTGGCTTAAAAGGGGTTACGCATCGATAGTAGAAACATTGATCGGCAACCCTGTGATTGGTCGGCGAAGATGTCGAAGGAGCGCGCTCAGTATTTGACAGCAGCAGAGCAAGAACTCTTTATTGAGGGATATCAGGAGTTTCAGAATTTAATCAAAACGTAGGGGAACACTGCAAAGGCTGCAAAAGCAAGGAGAGAGGGCTGGCAGAATGTCGCTGACAAATTAAACTCGTAAGTGATCCATGATATTACATTATATCATGTGATATTATATTATACCACATTATATTATATTACATCATATCCTCTTCCACATTAGAGCCACAACAGGACCCACTAGAACATGGGAACAAGTAAAAGTGAAATATAAGAATATTCTACAGAATGGTAATATTTATCACTTATATTGCTTTTAGTCTCTTGAAAAGAGACCCTGAAATAATCTGTTTGTTTGTTTATAACAGCAACCAAGAAAAGGACAGAGCAAGTAAAGACAGGTGGTGGTCCTGCACCCCCTCGTCACACCCCTTTTTGTACTGTGACATTTATTGACATTGTGGGTTTTTTGTAGTTTGACATAACACTCCATCACTTTTACCTGTTCCCATGCAAGGGGTGACTGAAGCATGCACAGTAAGTTGGGAAATATATCTATATATCTATAGAGTGAGAGAGAGAGAGAGAGAGAGAGAGAGAGAAAGAAAATAATACCCTCACGGGAGAATCGATATCTCTCTATGAGCACACTGTCGCGCTGAGCTAAAGGATCCTGTCTATCCCGCAATATACGCTGAATTCTGGAAACTCTCCTTATCAATCTTGCACCTTCCGCAATGGGTTGCTCGCGTACAAACGGACAGGACATGGCTGCGACAGACTTCCCAAATCCACCTTTGCTTTTATAGCCGTGGTCTCTCATCTTGATTGCACGAAGTAATTTACTATTACTACTCTAAAATATGAATTACATCTGACATAATCTACTACATGACATAGAATGATTACTAGTACATTTCCCTTTTTTTCGGAAATGACCTGTATGTATCTGTATGAAATCAATAAAAGAATCAAATACTGCATTATCTTTAGTTACATTTATAATATTTATTTATGGCAAAACAGTGGAGAAATATCGCTGTTGCTTTCGTATAAATGAAGCGGACATACCTGAGTGGCTGCGATCTAATCCTGTTTACATAAAGTAAGCCTGCTCCCGAGCAGGTTTACGCTTACGGATCTGTTGCTATGACAGCAAGTCCCGGATGAGCTTCGGAGAACCGAATGATCCAAGATCACGCGAAATCGTCAACAATCAAATCCGGCTAACTTACTTAGCGAGGTACGAAGAACGGACCCCTGTACTGCCCTGTGATGGCTGGTTTCAGGAAGCCAAATATGTCAACTGAAAATACTAATAACCTAAAAATATCTTGAGGATTCACAACAGAAAAGCTGCCTCATAAATAATTATTAGCTGCATATAAATTGACATAGACACACATAATACTAGTTATTCTAATAGAAAAGAAATAAAACCAAAAGCAGATAAAAGGAACGTGGAAATGAGCAGGTCTTCTTTATCATTTCTTAATATTGTATAATCAGGGTTTACAAAAAAATGCTGGGCTTCCATGTTAACACTCCCCAGCAGTTTACTGAATAAACACTTAGCAGGTGAAATGGACCCTTTTCTAACCTTTAAATGAGTGGTATGAATTGAACATGGCCACTTTCCCTGCTGCTATAAACTGGTTTTAGCCCATCTACTTCAAGTTTTAAGATGGCTTTTTTCCCTCCCCACTTGGGGAGTGCTTTGCATGGACGTTCTTAAGAGACATGACTCAACCACACACTGCCATTTGTACTACAAGTGGGGGAAATTTTTTTTTAACTACGAACAGCACTGGGGTTGTGCACGTGCAAAGATGGATGTTAAAAGCAATTCCTTAGTATTTGAAATATTTTGTCTTGAAATCAGCAATACACAAAGTCAAGTTGTTTTAAGTACACAGTTCACATGTAGACTCATATCCATGAGGATTGACACAGATAATCATTAAGCTACAGATCTTACAGTCTGACTTGTATGTAAATGAGTTTCCCTTGTCGATGATTTTGGTTTTCAAATCAGAGTCAAACAGCCTGTAGCTAACCATCATGAACAGAAAAATATACAAATAAACTTTGGACAGTCAGAGAAGCTATGCACTTATTTGGTTTCCATGCAAGCTCAGACTCCACTTTCACATGCATCACAATTTAATGCCGGGGTGATAATCATTCCAGTCTGCATACGAGCACTGAAAAAAATGAAAGATCTCAGTGGATCAAAGGACTGTAAGGTAGTTTTCAAATAAACTATATTACAATGTATACAATATTAGTGACTGAAATTAAAGCAGTTCACTTAAACCCATCTCCTGTCTACAGACCACACTTGTACTGCGTACAGATCTGATTCATTACACCCATTTTCACTTCAAAATAAAAGCTTTCCACTAGTTCTCACATGGACAGCTTTTCATGTGAAGCTGACTCAAGGATAGAGCAACTTATGAAAGCTGAACATTTGAATTGAACTAATGAGTTAAGCTCAAAGAAAGTAAGGTTTCCTGTTCCTAAGTAACTACACAACTACTGAAAGTGGTGTTTGACAGTCACAGGGCTACTGTAGTAGTGAAAAGATCACCAGGGACTGGCTTGGTACAGTTTAAGTGGACTGACCCAGACCTATGAAAACGCCACTAATTTTAGGTGTAGGATGTGGCTGTGTAATCTGAAGTAAATGGGCTAAAACATGGGCAAGATGAATAACCCCTGTGGGCCCTCATGCTTTGTGCTTCCATCAAATGAGGTCTTGGTCATTTGTTTTGAAAACCTTTACCAGACTTGACCCAAATGTTCAGTTTATCGGCAGAGAGCTTGCTGTTTAGAGAGAGAAAAAGAGATACATTAATATCAACAGTACAAAACAAGACTCAAAAACAAAACAAAACAAGCAGATGCTTTTAAGTCAAAAGTACTGCAAATAGGATTTATTCGTCCAGCATTTCTCAAAGGCCATTTACCTAAAACAGTATGTGTTCAGAGTTATGTACATATTTACACATTTTTTTTTCCCACTTACAGCAGATTTGTCTATGTATGTTAAATATACATTCCAACAATATATACAAGTTATAACTCTGAGACTGTTAAACTTGTGTTTGCATAAACGAGAAGCTATAGTCAGCCCTTAAAAATGCTGCAAGAGCTATGCTGACAGGCTCTGCAGCTACAGATGTTGTGGAGTAGTGATGAAATAGGATCACAAATACCATTTGATACCAATACTACCTTTAAAAAATACCAGGCCATGATGGCAGCCGCTTGTCCAGCCTCTTCCCCTTCCACCAGCAGAATCCACTTTAGCATAAAGAAAAATAGGTGGCGCTAAATGAAAGTATTCTTTTGTACAGGGGTGCAGGTTCACAAAGAGATTAGTTCTACAAAAACTGAACGTACAAAAAAAAATTGTCTTTCGACAGATTATTGCTTTTCCAATTTGAGACGATACAAGAGCACTCTTTGTGGACCCCCACCTTTATCTTAACATCTTAAGATTGAAGATAAAAAACAATTAAGAGTAAAATCTGATCAACTTTAATCAAGTTATTTCCTATAACAACGATCCATAAGGAAAAGACATGTGCTCAAAAAACTAGCAGGAAAATAAAGTGTATAGAAACAAAAACACTGGCGTCACGGCTGAATGCTATACCCTGTGAAATAAAACAAAACAAAAAATGTCTGTTCTTATCTGATCCTTACCAAGGAGCCAAGCAGGCAAAGGCGCTCTGAAAGCCACTCATCCCGCATGGTGGATCAACCAATTACCTAGAAGAAACTGTCAACAAGGTTTAGCAGTAACATGAACTCATTCCATCCAAACTCATTCCATCATCACACAAAAACACATACACAGTTCTTAGGTAATTAACCAATTCAAAGCGTTCATCCACCCTCAAGTTCAGCACACTGAGCCCCATCAAGCTCAGTCTCAATATTTGAAAACAGAGAGAAGTACTTGACCCTACATTTTGAGCACCGTGCTTGCACTCTCTGCACACTTGGTGCAGAACTCCACTGAGACATGATTCTTGTCCACATGTAGACACACACCACCAGATGTTTCTTTTTCCTCCACTCTGGCCCGTTTCCTGGGCAGGGCGTAGTCATGCTCGTTTAAGTTGGGCCCCTGGAAAAGCGAGGAAGATAATTTCATCCCATTCACACCGCTCAGCCTGGACAAGAGCTGGGCTAACATGCTCTCATTTGCCAGCACAGCCCTCAAGTACCTGGTTTCATCTTCCAACTCTTCCACTCTCTTGGTCAGCTGAGAATTTTCTAGTTTGAGCGTGCTATTTTCTGTTGAAAGAATGCCGATCTTCTGCTCCAAGCTGTTGACATATTCCTTCTTCTTGAGACGATTTAATCTGGCAGCGATGGCATTTTTGTTATTCACGTGACTTGACTGTTTTTGCCTGCTGTTCTGGGAGTCAGAAGAATCTCTCTCTGGAGATGAGGCAGTTGAAGCTTCAAGCCCGGAGTCTCCATCTTTGGTGTTGTACACACAGAGATCAGCCAAATCAATATTGAAGAGCGGGGATGAAGCATCTCTGTCTAGTGTCCATTTTAAGTCTTCAAACAGGTCATCAAGCTCTACTCCAGCAGCATCCATATCTTCATCTTGGAATCCGTCACATGGAATCGGAAGACCTTTCATACTTTCCACATCTACTGCCTCAACCTCTGCAGACTGCACTTCTGTGCTGGTGACAGTGCGACGACTTCTAGTGATCATTGTGATTTGTCAGCTGGACTGCAAGGAACCTGTCCACAAAGACCTGAACATGTAAAGACAGAAACATAAGTATGTTGGTGTAGATTTGACTAACAAACAAAAGTAATACAGTAAACACAGACCAATGAAAAATAACTAATCTACAACTGTACAGAATAACCTAAACATTTATAAAATTGTCGGCATACTAATATGAAAGACGTATACAGTATTTTCCTATTTGGGCTCGAAAATAATTTGCTCCTCTTAAATCACTTATGAATCATTTCGTGTGAGGTGCTGGCATTCTCCTTACAGGCGCGTTGAGATATCTTAAACGTACTATGAACGTATAATGGCCTCTTGCTAAGCTAACGGTTAGCATTAGCTTTACTTACAATAAGTACTTTTTACAATAAGTGCTCTACAACATACCGCAGAACGTCGTTTGTTCTATATAAAGTTACATTTTCGCATTATCGCAACATTTCGCAGATTAAGATCCTAAATAATAACATCATCACAAATATTAAGGGCTCTGTCAGCAAGCTAACTACAGAATTAGTTAGCTTGCTGACAGAGCCCTGGTTGTCCTAAAACGACGTTCGCCATACCGCCAAGCTAATATTCGTAAAATACGGTTAGCTTTGATTTAGTCATGAATGTTCTGACACATTGAAAGAGAAAGGTTAAATCTATCCAAGACATACAGTCTAATCAATTTGAAAGGTTGAAGCATAAAACGTCCTCTTTTACCGTCCGCTCACATGTTTGTTAGCTGCGGCTAACCTTGCTAAACACTAAGGCGCTAACTCATAATGACGCAGCACACCAGTTCTTCAACCGTGTACTTACCTCCCTTTTAGAGAAAACAGCAATAAATGCTTTCGGTATATCCGTTGATTAAACTACTAGGATTACAGATTGCTTATCTGTTTCATTTTTTCTGAAGAAACCGAAATTTTAAACACAAAACAACACGGAGCAGTCCAAAGACTGTAACCGAATAGCTTCACAGCTAGTTCAGACGACACTTCCGGAAAATTCTTCTTCTTCTTCTCCTACATTTTAATGGCGGTTGGCAAACAACTTTTACGTGCATTTACCGCCACCCTCTGGATTGGAGTGTCGGTCGGAGCGGTTTTTCAATCTATAGTCTCGGATACACACCTGTCGATCTTAAAAAGCCAAACACTGCCCTATAAATTACATCCCCTGCACTCCTTTGAAATATGTCCCTTACCCTTAGGTGAACTCTATTTTCCTGCAATTCAGACTTCAATATTTCCCTTTCTCTCTTGTACTTATCGCACTCCAACACTACATGCTCAAATGTCTCCTCTTGTCCACACAAGTCACAATTCCCTGTGTCATGTTAACCCATCTTTGTAAGTGTGCTACTGTTGTGTCCACATACTATTGCATTTGTTCTGTAGATGCATTTACCAGAAGCGCTAGAGGGCGCTAGTGAGTATGTTGTTGTTGTGGCATTTGAGAAGAAGAAAAAAGAAAACTAGAAAGCGAAAATTTCAGAAGAAATTTTAAGTGTGCCTATGCCGCTGCTAATCAGTGTAGTTTGCCATTCATATGGCTACAGAGAGCAAAACTCAGCAGAGCAGCCATTCTCCACCATGAACTATGGTAAAAACAAACAGCGCTCCCCCTTGTTTAGCAATCTTATAGACGAACTAAAGAAAATGGAGAACAAAAAAAGGAAAGGAGGTGTTTATGAAAATATCACTAAATCTGTCATTTATTAATTTTAATATTAATTAATGATCATGTCTCACCTCTAGTGTTCTTGGTCTTAATTTAAGGTTTTTCCTATAGCGATTGACAGATCACGTGACTTTCGCGCATTGCATGCCGGGAACTCGAGGCAAAACAATCCAAGTACCGCATCAAATGCAAGCATTTGCAGCACCATCAAAACGTTCATTCTCCGGTTCCAATACCTTCTTGGTTTTTCTTTGCCGCGCAAAAAAGGAATGTACAAAACTAAGGAGAACAATGCCGGTCCGTACAAAGACAGACTCGACGAAAAGGCAACGAAAAGATACGAGGAAAAAAATCAAAGGAGTGAAAGGGTCAGACCCTTACGAGCACACAGAGTGGACAAAAGACGTTAGCGTGCTGCCCAACTTTCACCACGCTCAGATTTATAATTATACGGTTCTTGGAGTGAGTGCATACACTCATGAAGTTTTTAGTAACTTCAGGTCACTGCAACAAGCCTGGGTACAGTTTACCGACGGATGGGTACAGGACCTTGAAATGCACCGTGTAGAACGACCATCGTACAAACAAAGGTAAGTTTACCAGTCTCACAAATCGTCTTCATAAATACACAATCGTTAACCGTTTATTAATATAACCTTTGAGCTCAACGGTAATTAATTAGTAGTGGAAATAATCTCTGGTACGCATTACAGAAATGTAGCAGTGACAATAATATTGTATGTTGTAATCCACTGGGCAATTAGTGACACAAAAAAACTGTTTTATCCTGTAAATAAAAGTATATGTTTTTGTCAATGTACCGTGGTAATAACAGAAGCGAAAAACATAATATTGTGTCAGGACAATTCACTATTTATGCACATTAAACAAAGGAGCATAGCGCGACAATTTCTGTTCAGCGCCACACTTGCTTGTAACCTATATCACCAATTATGTTATGAAAAATGACATATTAACTGCTACAAAACACTGACCTTTGTGGAAATGCTTGGAGCAGACTAACATGTGAGCAGGAGTGTTCTGAGACGTTATATTTGGTATATCCAGACCATCCGTCGGCTTTTACTTCGGAAACATGGCTTAAACAATTTCTCTTCAACGACGTAATCCGATAAAAAAAAAAACAAAAAACGATCTCTTTACCCTTCGGCTTCCCGTGGCTGTCATGCCACCGGCTATTGCAGTTAATAATACAACAGCTTCTTGCCATTTTTTGGGTTTCTTTTTATCGCTGTGTAACTGAGTTCAATTGAAAGCCTGCGTGCGCTAGTACCTCTTGCCTCAAGTTCCCAGAATCCTTTGCGGTTTTACCCCTGAATGACGTCACATTTTCAATCTCTATCCTGGTGGGCCGGTCTCTAGTCAAAATGCCCGGGCCGAGTTTTTGTCCCAGTCCAGCCCTGGTTGCTAATATGGGATGTCTTGATAAAACGAGCAGATATTTGAAGTTTACACACCTACATTCTCGCCTGAAAATATCTTAAAAGTTTATTTTGTGACCTAGAAACACTAATAAAAGACATATAAAATGAAGTGGTGGCCGCCATTGTTTACTCTGTAGAGACGTGCTATGAATTGTGGGATATGGAGTTTCCCCCCCCCAAGCATGCATCTTTTCGGCTGTACTACTCCCGGTATACCACTAGAGAGAGCCAACACACCACAAATGAAGTCTGTTTCTATGGGGCCAAAAGTAGAATCTTTCTCAGGAGCCTAGAAATTGGCCCAAATTTGCACTAAAATCAAAATATTTAAAAAACTATAAAAGTCATAAACACCAAAAGTCATACCATACTAGAAAAAGTTTGCATTTCCTGCGAAAATGCTGTGTGGATGCCTTAACGCTGAAGCTGTCTGCTGAAAAGCTGAAAAAGATGAAAAGTTGCAAAAAGTTGTATGGTGGTGAAGAAACTGAAAATTCTTTTGAAAACAGTGGAAGAAGGAGAGATTTTTGCTTAAAAGTGGTGAAAAGCAAAAAATTCTACTGAAAAGGGGTAAAGACGGCGAAATTTTGCTAAAAAAGTGGTGAAAATAAACAACAACGTTGCCCTGAGCAGGATTCGAACCCGGCCCTCCTGGCCTCAAGGTAGCTACTTATCTCACTGAGCCAAACTCATTCTCCCAATTAAGAGGTGGAGAGACTGACAATTTTGCTGAAATGAGCAGAAGCTGCTGAGAATTGCACTGATAAGAGGTGAAAAGGCTAAAAAGTCTGAGGTGAATCAGCAGAATTTCTGCTGAAAAGAGGCAGAACAACCTGGTTCTGCTCAAATTCACCAATCAGAGGCACTGCTTCTGTCTGCTTCATCAGGCTGTGTACTTGTATGTATTTCTGCCATGGGGTGTTGACAAGAATCTGAGGTCCATATTAGAAAAGCTGCTAAAATCATAAAACTTTGCAGAATTGTAATAAATTAGCAATATAAATTACAGGTCTGTGATAGTGTATCAATTTGTAGTGAAAAAAAAAATGTTGAACAAGGTGGGATTGAACCCACGACTTTTGAGCTGCAGAGCCGTGTCATTACTGATTGCGCCACCTGGAAAGGGGGCGGGCGGCTGAAAAACAAACACATGACCAGTCAAAAAATAGATCGCGGTGAGAGGCGAAAAACGCCGTTTTTTGGAGTTACAAAACGTCGTGTAACTCAAAAACTAGATGGGATAGAAGCATAATTCTTGTACTGGGTGAATCAGCAGACTTTGGTGTACTTTGACTGCGATTTTCATAGCTCTTTGTACCTCCGTAGCGGAGATATGACGAGAGAAGAAACGGCTTCATTTTCGGAGTTTGAAAACTGAGAGGAGGACAGATTTCCATCCCTCAAACAAACGTAATTCATTGCTCAACGGTAAGATAATTGTAAAAACTGCTTCCACTGTGAGTGTCAGCAGTGCTGAAAGTAGCTGAAAAAGATGAAAAGTTGCAAAAAATTGTATGGCGGTGAAGAACTGAAAATTCTGCTGAAAACAGGTGAAGAAGCACAAATTTTTGCTGAAAAGTGGTGAAAAGCCAAATATTCTACTGAAAAGGGGTAAAGACGGAGAAATCTTTGCTGAAAAGTGGTGAAAAGAAAATTTGCCATGAGCAGGATTCAAACCTGGCCCTCCTGGTCTCAAGGCAGCTACTCATCTCACGGACCCAAACTCATTCTCTCAAAGAAGAGGTGGATAGACTGACAATTCTGCTGAAATTATCAGAAGCTGCTGAGAATTGTGCTGATAAGAGGCAAAAAGGATGAAAATTTTGCAGAAAAGAGGTGAATCAGCAGAATTTCTGCAGAAAAGAGGCAAAGAAGCAGAAGTTGCGCTGAAAAGAGGTGAATCAGCAGAGTTTCTGCTGAAAAGAGTTTTTTTCTGAAAACAGCCAAAAAAGCTGGAATTTGTGCTGAAAAGGGGTGAAAAAAATGAAAATTTTGCTGAAAAGGGGTGAAGAAGCTAAAGTATACCAAATCAAAGTATTTGTGCCAAAACATAGTATTTCTGCCATATTGTGGTATTTGTGCCACAAAAGTTACTACATTACAACATGAATACGGATTAAAGATGAAAGAAACTGGCAACAAATTCCTCCACTACAAACCAGTCTGATACCACTTCTTGCAGTGTTCACGTTTACTAAGGCACTACCCAAAAGGCGCCACAAGAGGGCACTCCAACACAAGAGATGACCTATGTACACTGATGCACTTAGTAACAGTCAGCCTCCTACTTAGCCACTATGTAATACAGCGATATTACAGTGTACAAATTCACATAAATTTGCAGGGGGAACAAACAAAGCAGGAACAAGCCCAAAACAATCAAATAACTGCGCTGCCATAGCTATCGCTAACTAGCACATACGCTAAAGGTAACTAAAACCAATATGCACAAGCAGCAGGGTAAACATCTTAAGCATGGAACATTAACTCACGTTTATGTGACACACACCATCCCCAACAAATACAGGATGGGCTATTTGCTCCCCTTCCCAGCAGCTCTCTCCTCAATCGTTAGCCCAGGAACGAAGGAAGACCATCTAGCTCAGAAGTCCCATGAATTCCCTCACTGCTGGGTAATGTAGCTCACACTAACACAGGTTTTTCTACAAGCACAAATACTATAACATAACAGAAATACTGTGATTTTGTTGAAATACTATGCTTTGGGACAAATACTATATTTTGATTTGAATACTATGATTTGCAACAAATACTATGATTTGGCACGAGTAGTATGATTTAGTACAAATACTACGAATTGGCAGAAATACTGTGACTTAGTAGTAATACTATAACATAACAGATATACTGTGATGTTGCAGACATAGTATGTTTTTGCACATATGCTACGATTTTGCTCAAATACTATGAAATTGCAGTAATACTATGATTTTAAAGGAATACTTTGATTTGGTAGAAATACTATGCCTTAGTAGTAATATTATAACATAACAGATATACTGTGATTTTGCAGACATTGTATGTTTTTGCACAAATACTACGATTTTGCTCAAATACTATGAAATTGCAGTAATACTATGATTTTGAAGGAATACTATGATTTGGTAGAAATACTATGCCTTAGTAGTAATACTATAACACAACAGATATACTGTGATTTTGCAGACATAATATATTTTTGCACAAATACTACGATTTTGCTCAAATACCATGAAATTGCAGTAATACTATGATTTTGAAGGAATACTATGATTTGGTCGAAATACTATGCCTCAGTAGTAATACTATAACATAACAGAAATTTTAATTGGGCACAAATAACATGATTTGGCAAAAAAATACTATGATATGGCAGAAATACTATGATTGGATACAAATACTATGATTTGGCACAAGTACTATGACTTAGTACAAATACTATGATTTGGCACAAATACTATGATTTAGCAGAAATACTATGTTTTAACATAAATAATATCTTTTCAAGGCTCGCAAAATTTCAAAATCTCTAGTAGCCCTTCGGGCAGGCACTCTTCAGTTTTTGGTAGCCCAAAAATAAATTTAAGTAGCCCGAATAAAAAAGAGAGCAATTTTTTTAATGTTTGTATCCGTTACAATATTATACATTAAAGTATAATATTGTAACGTAAACAAAAATTAATCAGAAAGTTGTTAAAATACAAATCACAACAACTGTATAAAAATCACAGTCATCAACTCAAATACTTGTTTCTAATTGAACAGAAATGTCTATGAACTTGTAAGAACTGTGTAGAACATGAATCAGTCTGTGTCAGATCCTGAATCTGAAATTTCCACTGAAGTCACACGTAAGGGGTAAGTGGAACCAAGATCGAGGCCATTTGCTTTTTGAAGTTTGCAAAGACTGCTAAATTTTGACAATGGTAGTTCACTCTTTGCAACATAGTATGCTTTGGAAAGATTTTTCAGGACTTCTGCTTGTGCTTGGTTTATTTTTAGTATGTTTTTTGCAATTGCTGTTTGTTCTGGGAAAGATATTGCATACTGAGCAATAATGCATTTCTTGCATTTGTCATGGGTTCTGATGGGGTCTTTCTTAAAATTACTGGTCCCAGTTACAAAGGCACTTGTCGACTCAAATGAAATGAAACTCACGACACACCTGGCAGAACATTATGTTATTTAGCTCGTCGTATTCCAGCCACAGAAATTCTTTTGTCCATGAAACCAAAAAAGCTGAGCTTTCTTTTTGCCTCATAATCTGATTTGTCATAACTTTTCCGTTTTGTGGTCGGCTTTTCATTGGCTGCCCCTTCTTCACCCTGACCTGTCTTATTTGGCTCAGCAGAACTAAAATACCGGCGTAAATCCTGCTGCTTTTACACAGGTACTTACATAACGGTCAGCGATTCTCTGCGCAATCAACCTCTCACATGTTTAAGCTTGCTGTGGGAGATTTCACTTGTCACGTTTGAATAGTAGCTAATGAGTGATAAGACGATGTCAGAGGAATTGGTGCGCAATTAATCGTCACTCACCAATCAGTGCTGCCGCTCTCTACACACCGTTCGCGCGAACGCAAAGTGAAAGTGAAAGCAAAAAATAAGCACAAATTAAAACGCGATTTCAATATGTCACATATTGGCAGAGGCTCATCAATGCCAATGACATAATTACTCAGCTACATTTCCGAAAGAATGCAAAAGCATTGACATATATTTTCCCTTCCTATGATAGCCCGACGGGCAGGGCTGAGATAGATTTTGGTAGCCCGACTGGAAAAATCGCTAGCCCCGGGACGTCGGGCTAGCGATTTTGCGAGCCCTGCTTTTGACAGAAATTTCTGCTAAAAGGTACTATTTCTACTTTTTAGCAGAAATACTGTGATTTTGCATAAATACTATGAATTGGCAGATATACTATATTCAGCAAATATACTATAACATAACATGCATTCCTCCACTTAGTAGTAATACTATAACATGAAATAAATATTATGGTTTTGCCCCAAAACCATGATTTGGCACAAATACCATGATTTTTCAAAAATACTATGATTGAGCAGAAATACTATGATTGAGCAGAAGTACTAAGATGTAGTAGAAGTACTTTGATTTAGCACAAATACTATTATGGAGGAGTAATACTTTAACATGGGAGAAATATTGATACACACACACATACACAGAGAGCAAAGTGAACAGGGGCTGTTAAGAGTCTGGGCTTGGTATATCTAGGTCAGCTAAATTGGCTGCACCTGCTGTAATCAGCACTTACACACACAGACACAGAGAGAGCTATGGATTTTCTTCAGTGTATTTCTCACATTCAGGAATCCCCTCGAACAAATGGCCATAATTTCCTAACCGTAGGAGCTAGAACGGTCATTCTGACACCGTTTTGTTCAGAAGAGATGGGGGAATCTGCAGGTCTTCATAATTCAGAGATAAAATCTAAATGATTGAAGATATATGACTTGTAATACACTGTAACTGAGTAGAGGCAAAGCAAAACTGCCTTGACCTGCCCTCAAACAACGTTTTGTAACTCTAAATCTATATGGAGCATCAAAATCATTCTTTCATCGTAAGAAACAGCAGGCTTTGGTGAACAGTCTTGGAAATTTTCAGGTCTCTGTTGAAATCCATCAAAAAGATATGACGAGAGAAAAAAGTGCCTCATTTCCAGAGTTTGAAATCTGAAGAGATCTGAGCAAGGCACGAATTTCCTATCCTCAAACAAATGTAACTCATCTCAAAACGGTAATAGGTGAGAAAAAAATTCTTGAATTGTGAGAATCAGCAGAGTCTGAAGGTATATTGGCACAAGCCTCATGTCTCAACTTTGTTTCATTAAGGAGATATGACGATTTAAAAATGAGAGTCATTAGAGAAATCCAGCGGTGATTTTGAACAAGCTCTCCATTGACTGTCTATGGAGAGTTTTAAGACTTTGTGTTGTTCTGAGGAGATTTGCAAAGAATCTGTAACTCCCACAACAATGATAGTGACATTTACTGAAAGCCAGCAAAAATACCTACGTTTTGATGTATAATTTGTGGGGGTTGAGTGGAAATTGAGCGAGTAGCAAGAAGTTGTTCAGACAAGTGGTGAAAATTCAGAAAGTTTCACTGTCCACTCTGAGTTAATTGCATAGCAACCATAACAACGCATGTATTTTCTGAAAAATCACAATTTTGCAACTGAAAACTTAAAGAGGGATAAGATTAAAAACGGTAGAAGATCTGAAAAAGCTGAATCATACAGGAATAGCCCAATACTTTGAGAACATTTTAAAGTTTGAATGGAGTTTCTAGGTGAAAGTATGAGGAAGTAATTAAGTTTCAAAAACAGGCAAGTTTTAGCAGAATTGTGGAAGTTTTCCATTCATTTCAATGGGACAAATTAAAGGAAAAAAGTGTAATATTTTAAAAAGTATATTAGTAATAAACACCAAAAGTCATAGCAGGAAAGAGCAGAAAGAGCAGAACAGTATAGAGTTTGAACTGAGAAAATCGGCTGAAAATTGAGGAAGTAGTTAAGCGCCGAAAAACGTACGGAAGCAACCAGAATAATAAAGTATAAGAAAGAACTAGAAAAATTTGCATTTCCTGCGAAAATGCAGTGTGGATGCTGTAATGCTGAAGCTGTCTGCTAAAAATAGCTGAAAAAGCTGAAAAGTTGCAGAAATTGTAAAAACTTTGCAGAAGCAAAGGAACTTTGCTTAAATGTAGTAACTTAGCAGAACTACAATATCTTAGAGGGAACATAATACTTGGCAGAAATACAATAGCATAGCAGAACTTAGCAGAAACATTTTAACTTACCAGAAACACGATAACTTCTCAAAAATACAAGAATTTAGGAGAAATAGTATAACATAACAGACAGAATATATATAGCCAAACATTCTTAAACATTACAGAAATACTATGATTTAGAAAAACAGTACAACATAGCAGAAATGCTGTGATTTAACAGAGACACTGTAATATACTATGAATATTGTAATTTTATATAAATACTATGTTTTAGCAAAAATACTCCAGTTTAGCACAAATATTATAACATAGCAGAAATACTATTCTATAGCAGAAATGCTATATTTAGAAAGAAAAATATAATATAGTAGAAATACTATGATTTAGCAGAAATCCTACAATATAGCTTAATAACAATGATTTAGAACAGATACTATGATTGAGCAGAATAGTAATAACTTAAGTGAAAATATTGGAAAAGTAAAATGACAAGCTGAATAAAAAGGAACATGGTTAAGTTTGCTGTTACATTTTTACATTTTTATCCAACAATGAGATGCTACCATAAAAAGGGTCTTTCTCTCTCTCTCTCTCTCTCTCACACACACACACACACACACACACACACACACACACACACACACACACACACACACAGCAGCAGCAGAAAGTGAACAGGGGCTGTTAACAGCATGTTTCTAGGTCAGTCAAACAGCTGTGAGCTTCTCAATTTGAATCTACCAATCAGAGAGGCTGTGTGCTTTTTCCCGCCAAAACTGGTGCACCAAGTGCAGGCTTTTACACATGCAGCACAGAGAGAGACAGGATTTTTACAGTCTATTTCTCATAGTCAGGACTCCCCTCAAACAAACAGCCATAAATTCCTAACCGTAGGGGCTAAAATGGTCATTCTTAGACCGTTTTGTTCAGACGACATGGGGGAATCTTGAAATGTTGACCATTAAAAAAAAAAAAAAGAAATATTATAGATATATGACATGGATTATCTTTTGACTTAGAAGCCATGAATGCCCCCATATGCAAATTTGAATGTCTCAGCACTCAGATATGATTGGCTGGCTGGGAAGCCATGAAGGCAACAATATGCAAATTTGAATGTGCAAGCCCTCAGATATATGATTGGTTGTCTTAGAAGCCATATAAAAAGCAGTAAAACTGTACTATGATTTGGTAGAAAAACTATAATTAATCAAAAATACTATATTTGGCAGAAATACAATTTTTTAGCAGAAACACTATAGTTAGCACAAATCTTATGAAATAGCAGAAATAGTATGATTTAGCAGAAATGCTGTATTTAGCACAAATACTGGAAAGCAGCAGAAATGCTATGACTTAGCACAATATGAATAACTTAAATAGAAAAATTGGAAAAGCAAAATGGACAGCTGAAAAAATCCTGAACATGCTAAGGGTCCCTCACATGTAATTGTGAAATGAAAACAAATCAGCAAAAAAAAGTATAACAGTCACACAATCAAAAATATGGACACATATGGAAACACACAAGCACAGAGAGACACACAGATTCAAATTCAGTCAACCAGTCTAAATATATTGAATTTAAATCATACAATAAGATGCTCCCATAAAAACTCTCTCTCGCCCTCTCTTTCTCTCTCTCTGTCACACACACACACACACACACACACACACACACTAGCAGCAGCAGCAGCCAAACAGCCTGGGAGCTGCTGAATTTGAATCCACCAATCAGAGAGGCTGTGTACTTTTTCCCGCCAAAACAGGTGCACCTGTTTTTACACACATGCAGCACAGAGACAGGATTTGTGCTGTCTATTTTTCATAGTGAGGATTCCCCTCAAACAAATGGCTATAATTTCCTAACCGTAGGGGCTAGAACAGTCATTCTTACACCGTTTTGTTCAGAAGAGATGGGGGAATCTTAAGGTGTTGACAATTTATCTTGAAAATATGAATTATTGAAGATATTTGACTTCTAATGCACCATAACTGAGTAGAGGCAAAGCGAAAACTGCCTTGACTTGCCCTCAAACAACGCTTTCTAACTCTAAATCTCTTTGGAGTATCGATATCATTCTTTCACCGTAAGAGACAGCAGGCTTTGGTGAACAGTCATGGAAATTTCCAGGTCTCTGTGGAAATCCATCAAAAAGATATGATGAGAGAAAAAAGTGCCTCATTTCCAGAGTTTGAAATCTGAAGAAATCTGAGCGAGGGATGAATTTCCTACCCTCAAACAAACCCAATTCATGGCCAAATGGTAATAGGTGAGAAAGAAATTCTTGAATTGTGAGCGTCAGGAGTGTCTGAAGATATATTGGCACAAGCCTCATGTCTTAACTTCGCTGGGTTAAGGAGATATGACGATTTGAAAATGCCTCTCATTAGAGAAATCCAGCGGTGATTTTGAACAAGCTCTCCATTGACTTTCTATGCATTTTCCAGACTTTGTGTTGGTCTGAGGAGATTTGCCAAAATTCTATTATACAGAAATACTGTAATCAGCACATATACTGTAACATGACAGAAATTCCTCCACTTAGTAGTAATACTATAACATAACACAAATATTATGATTTGGCACAAAAACCATGATTTGGCAAAATACTATGATTGAGCAGAAGTACTAAGATGTAGTAAAAGTACTTTGATTTAACAGAAATACAATTATGGAGGAGTAATACTTTAAAATGGGAGAAATATTGATACACACACACATACACAGAGCCTAAAGGGAAGAGTATTTGTGCCATGAAGTGTTAACAAGAATGTGAGGTCCATATTAGAAAAGCTGGTAAAATCATAAAAGTTTGCAGAATTGTAATAAATGATCAATATGAATTACTGGTCTGTGACAGTGTATTAATTTGTAGGGAAAAAAACCTGTTGACCAAGATGGAATTGAACCCACGACCTTTGGGTTGCAGACCTGTGTCATTACAAACTGTGCCACTGGGAAAGAGAACGAGCGCCTGGAAAACAGGGTGATGAGCAGTCAGAATTAGATCGCGGTGAGAGGCAAAGAGCGCTGTTTTTTGGAGTTACAAAACGTCGTGTAACTCAAAAACTAGGTGGACTAGAAGCATAATTCTTGTACTGGGCGAATCAGCGGACTTTGGTGTACTTTGACTGCGATTTTCATTGCTCTTTGTACATCCGTCGCTGAGATATGACGAGAAGAAAAGCGGCAGACCTCAGATATGATTGGCTGGCTGGGAAGCCGTGCAGGCCCTGATATGTAAATTTGAATGTCTCAGTCCTCACAGAGGACCTGGCAAAAATATATAGAAATAGTATGATTAAGCATAAATACTACATTTAGCAGAAATACTGTATTAAGCACAAATCCTATAAAAAGCAAAAATACTATATTGAGCACAAATCCTATAAAAAGCAGAAATACTATATTAAGCAATATAAATATCCTATAAAAATCCTATAAAAAGCAAAAATACTGTACTATGATTTGGTAGAAAAACTATAAATAATCAGAAATACTATATTTGGCAGAAATACTATATTTAGCACAAATCTTATAAAATAGCAGAAATAGTATGATTCAGCACAATAGTAATAACTTAAACAGAAAAATTGGAAAAGCAAAATGGACAGCTGAAAAAATGCTGAACATTGTGAGATTATTCTGTTATCATATGTTACCTTATATCTGTAATCAAAGTAGTTGAATTATGATATTGCTGTAGATCATATTATACCCCTTAATATAGAGTGTGTGATCAGTATGTAGTTTTAGTTTGCATTATACTTCTGGCTTAAAAGAGTGTGAAAATCATTAGATCTATTTGATTGACCTGTATTACTCGACACTGTTGAATGTGTTACACTGTTTCTTGACATTTCATACTGCTGAATCATGAAGAGAATGTTGTGTGCAGAAGACCTTGTGCCGATAATAGAAGAGACGACCACATTCCATACCCCCACCTTTACAGAGAGCAGAAAGACAGGGAGCCGAGGTCATAACTTAGGCGCCGTAAGAGAGAAAACATGTGAATGTTTAGGCTTTTTATGACTAGGTGGGGGCCACTAGGGGCTATAAAAGGCTGAGTAACCCGTCACCATTTTGAGACTTGCTGTGACCCTCTGCAGGCAGGTCTCCCCATCATGATGGTTCTTATGCTCTTAAGTGTTGAATTATATGAAAATAAAATATTGTTGATTGAGCATTTATACACCGAATATTGTCCTTCCTTCAGCCCAAAGATTAAAAGAACTGGGAGATTTCAACAACTTGGTGCCGGTGACCCGGATCTTTGGCGTGCTGAGGAGGGGCAGATTTGGCCTGTGGTGAGATCGTGGGGTGAGGCGAACAGAAAGGACCGGTCCACACAAAAAGGTAAGCACAGCCTGTTGTATTATAAATACCAAATGTGCATATTGGGCTTTCCAAATTAATCTGTTCGCTGAGTTACACGTATTTTCACATTAAATTTGTCGGTGTCTGGTTTTTGGCGCAAGATACTAACAACATAAGTTGAGGCTGAATTCCAGTGTGTTAAATGAACTGCTTCTAGCAAGATACTAATAACATACTACGTTGAGTCTAGTTGCAGCTGAACTGCTTCTAGCAAGATACTAATTACATACTACGTTGAGTCTAGTTGCAGCCCACTTTACCTTCCACATTTAACTTTGTCTAAGACTGGCTTCTGTAGCAATAATACATTAGAATCTTTTGGAGAGCGCCATAAGTCCAGTACATTGAATAGAGGTTTTGAAGTTGGTTTATGGTGTCGGTTATAAGCCCTCGTTGATGCGGTCATAAAATTAGTATAAAATTAAGGGTAAGCAGATACTGGCTTACGGTGTCGGTTAAGCGCCAGCAACGCGTAATGCGAAACACGTCCGTAGGTTTTGGTTTATGATGCGGCCGTGTTCTGGTGATGCGGTCGTAAGTGCAGTAGTGAGGGGTTGCTGGTTTCAGCACATTGAATAGAGGTTAGACGGTGGTTTATGGTGTCGGTTAAGCCTCGAGGGCTGCGGCCATAAAATTATAAGTAAAATATTTACTTCACCCCGATTAAAGGTAAAGTAGACGCTGGTTTATGGTGTCGGTTTTGAGCCTCGGGGACGAGCATCACTTCTGTTTATGATGCGATTTTGCCCCGTGGTGGCGGCCATAAGCGCAGTGAAAGGGGTACCTGGTATATGGTGCGGTTGTGCTTCGGAAGAGTTCTAACAGTTGAGTTCAGAGGTTTCTGTGTAAATTTCCGCTGATGAAAAGCGCTCTCTGTGGGTCTCACTGCTGGTGAGGCGCGCTCTGGGCGTTGTGTGTGTGAAGCGCTCTGGGTGCTGTTCTGTGTGTGAGAGGCGCTCTGGGTGTGTTTCCATGTGTGAAGCGTGAACACAGTGACAGTGACAGTGACGGTTGATGTGTGAATAGGAGGACATTAGTGCGAAGAGAATGCTTTAAGATCAAAGGTTGACGCCTAGTGTACCTGTGGAAATTAATTTTGTTCAAGGTGTGGCAACCCCCCTGTCTGTGGACGCACAGGCCGGTCCAGCGTCGTCTGGGTGCCGAGGTGGCGACTTGGGAACTGAGGACTCCCGCATAGCTACAGAATAACACTGGAACGGCCGTGTAATCACGGGTTCACATTTATTCTGGAATAGAACAAGAGAATGCTTTGACATCTAAGGTTGAGTTCTATATTAGTCGAAAAATAGAGGTTAGAGTCCTCGTTTCAGTGACGTTTCAGTGGTTAAAATTGTTGTGTGCCTGTCCCCTGATAGCGTGAAATTACGAACAAAGAGGGAATTTGGAGCCACATAGAGATAGACAGGCATAATTGGATGTATTACTCTGTGGTGTAATAAAAATAAAAACAATAAAAAAAGGAGAGAGAGAGAGTAAGAGGTGTGTAGTGGAGAATTATTGAGAAGCAGAGAGAGGAATGTGTTGGGAGACTGACGTGCAGTTTGCGCTGTCAAGGTGGGCGTGTTGCCTGCTTATCTGTTTAACAGTGATGAAAATGATATTAAATAAATCTCTTAGTGTGTTAATACAGGAAGCTACGGACCTGGACCAACTGCCCCCACAAGCACAGCGGCCGAAGCAAAATTATAGTAATGGGAACCACACCCAGCACGAATCAGCAGCTGTGAAACAGACAGCAGCGAGGAGAGAATTAGAGGAGAAATTAAGAGAAGTTTTAACACAAAATTGGGGCCAACAGACTTGTGGAGGTTGGGAAGGCGTCCGGAGCATCACAACAAAAGGTGAAACAAAAACACACACAAGCAGAGAAATGTGAGAGAAAGGCTCCTTTTAAGGTAACGCCTAGTTTGAGAAAAAGTCAAAATTAACCTGCCTACAAATGCACACACATGCAATGAAAAAACAGCTTACACTCATGAACATGTGAAGATTTTCCAGCAAGGTTAAAGCAGCAAAATTAACATACACCTGTTGTTTTTTAATGATGAAGTTTATCCATTACTAACAAATAAACCCTCTGGGTTGCAGGACAACAATTTAGCTTCAAAGAAAAAAGGAAATAAAGAGACTGGTATGACCAACTAGTGATGAAACGACAAATTTAGTGGTTAACAGTCAAATTGTGAGATGTTTTCTGATGATTGAACAACAACAAGTGATTACTGACGGAAAGAAAATTCTCTTTTGTGAGTTTAAACATGATCTTAAAAATTTGAACATGTGCATGTTGTCCTGTCAACTTGGTGGGTTATGAGTTGATTATATCGTGAAAAAAAAAAAAAAAAAAAAAAAAGGGGGAGAGAAGGCTGACACAGGGCCTGGCCCGGTGTTTCTCCCCTCTCTTTGTAACACAGCCAAAATAACATCATTTTCCTGTTCGTACACTTCGGTTTGTTTTTGGTTTGGTTTGTTTTTTGTTTTTTTCTTTATGTTTAATTACAGGCTGTTTTGCCGGCCCTGAAAGCCGAGGCTGACCTGGACTCCTGCTCTCCCCTCTACGTGACCCTGACCAAATGCTGCAACAGCTGGACCCACAACAACAACCTGAAAATGTCAACAGTGCTGCAGGAAAAGGATCTCATGCAGCGGAGATGGAGAGCACTAAACCTAAGGCCCGTTTCACTACACGGGGGAAAATTCTCCGACAGCTTCAGCTGACAGAGCTGTGACGAGACGCCCGCCAAGCCCGAATGAAAAGTAAGGCCGAACAAAAGAATGCTGATCTTGATAACTCTGCATTAACACTGTGCAGGACAGTGATGGACCAACACGGCAGCGAAAAGGGCGTGACCGAGACCGAAGGACCAACTGAGGTCAAAAGGCACCTCAGAATGGACAAAAAACACAGGAGAAGATGCAGGTTTCACCTGCGGTGAACATGGACACTGGAGAAAAGGACTGCCCCAATTGGGGTCAGAACCAGGATGGACAGGACTTTGAGCAGCAGCAGCAATGGTCGCAAACAGACTGAAAAGGAGGAGGGCAGGACCTCAGGGCACGCTTCAGGCTGTGGTTTACCCAAGACACCAGAACAGGAAAGTGATGAACACGAACACACACACACACACACACACACACACACACACATCGAAATGCTGATTCACTGAGAAGTGATCCACACACAAACACATGCACATGCTTGTGCAATGAAGAGTGATGCGCACACACACACACACACATGCTGATGCAATGAAGAATGCTTTGCTAACAAGTGCTTATGCTGATATGCAAAATGCTGCACACAAATATCCCAATACATAATTTTTATGAGGCCATTGATTACCATTGATTACTTAAAATGTGTTTTATGTCACCCAGAGGACATTTATGTAGATTTTAGGGGTAAGGTCTGAAACAGTTTGGTTATGAAAACAATGTCTGTGCGTGATATCTGTTTATGGCTCAAGGCCTTGACTGAATTCTTTGCTGTGCTTCACACAGCTCTGATGAGGAACAGTGGCACAGAGTGAAAATGATGATGTTTTAGGTCAGAGTACGGCATTTTCTGTGATTGAGAATTAATTCAAGGAGGAACAAAGGTGCTACGGCACCTGAGGTTCTCATTCCCACACAATACTGTCCCGGCAGGAAGCAAAACTTTCCTGTGAATTTCTGGTTGATTTTTTGGTTTTGCTTAGCGCTAGCTTGATTTTATCAGTGAGCTTTGGCTTGTGTTCTTTCTCTAAGCGAGAGAGGGATGATTTTATGTTTGGACATGTCTGCAACGGGCCCTAGTTTGTGTTATTTTATTAGTATTTTGTTGGTTACATCTGTTTTCGTTTTTTGTTACAGTGCACTGAGATAAGAAAATCTGAGAGGTGTGATCCACCGGTGGTGATATTTTGTGAGTTCATGATTTAACAATCAGCTCTTTAAACCAGGCCTGAAAGATTGAAATTTAAAGCGCTATAAAATATTATTACAGTAAACAGTTGCAAAGTGTGCTTCTCCATGATTGTAATTGGCTTGAGAGAAATTCACTTATAGGGGACACTGATCACGTGAGAAGTCCTGAGTCTAAAAGGATTGCAGCGAGTCAATCCAGTCCAAAAAACAAGGAATTGTTTTCCTTTAAAATGATGACGTCATCTTGCTGGTGATGGATGCTCGAATAGGTCGCGCGTGAGACTCCATTATCAGCAACATCTGGTATGAATGGGTGTGAATGAATGCATGTGACTGGACTGTGATGGACGGACTAAAAGTTTTGACTGACTTGATACTGAGACAATGACTGCACCAACTTTAGGATTAGTAAATGCCAACAAATAATTCACCTAGCCGGCAAGAGAAGGGTGGATGCTTCGCTTTGTTTTGTTTTGTTCTTGCAGGAGCAGGAGGATAAGAGAGACTGAAGAGGAGACGGTAGCTTCACATGAGAGTGTGGAACTGCAGATTTAACCCTTTGGTTGCTAATGCTAATTTTGAGTTCTGAGATATGATGTCACTAACCTTCTCTTTTAATTTTCTAGCTCCGGTGAATTGACACATGGGAGTGTGTCAAAAAGGGGGGAGTGGAAGTTGAGTTTGAACATCAAACAATGGAAGTTGAGTTTGAACATCAAACAATGGTCATATAAAAATTTTTATGGCTTTATTTGTGTGTTCAATAATTTAGGTATGGTAAAACTTAAGCTTAGGGTATGTTAGACTTAGAAATGGTTCATTAATTTTTGATTTCTTTTACACACACATAGATTATGATTAGAATAAGTCCCTGGGTCAGAGAGTCCTGAACATAATATATAATAGATTATCAAGGCTAGGGGGAGAGGTGTTTTGGTTTTCTGTCTCCCACAGAGAGAGGAACAGACACCAGACGAGGACACGGAGATATGAGGACCCTTCACAGCAGAGACAGACGTAGGGACTCCCGAGACAGCAACTGGGGTCAAGTGTCATGGCGTTTGGGCTCCTTGAGAAGATGGATCCCATAAACACAGCAATAACCATGAAGGGGTTGGCGAAAATCTAGGAACACCAGACCAACGAGGTTCGAGAGGCTCTTGGCAAAAAGGGGGACACGGCGGTGACCCCAAAATACACAGATCTTTGTTTGAAATCGGGGCAGAATAATCCCCTGATCTGTGCAACGACTAAAGGGTGGTCTAACCCCGGAGGTCGAAGAAAGAAGCTGAGAATCACCCAACTGGAAGATACTGGTAGCTGCAGCAATAAAATAAAGGTTAAAAGCTCCTTAGACAGAGGCTCTAGTCTGAGTACATTTGAAAGGTATAAGGTGGCACCAAAATGGGAGTGGGAAACTGTAGCACCAAAATAAAGCTGTGGGAGAACTGGGAGTGATGGGAGTGTCATCTGTAACTGCTGTTATGGTTGTAAATCTAATTTTTGTTGCATCTGAACTGCGTAAACACAGAGGTCATCCCACATATGGTCCACCCGTTAAAGGGGGACAGAGGGCCTCAGGGCCAAGAAGAACTGGACCTTGTAACGCTGGAGTGTATGTTATAAGTGATCTCTTTTTTAAGAGATCAAAAGGGGGAATTGTGAGATTATTCTGTTATCATATGTTACCTTATATCTGTAATCAAAGTAGTTGAATTATGATATTGCTGTAGATCATATTATACCCCTTAATATAGAGTGTGTGATCAGTATGTAGTTTTAGTTTGCATTATACTTCTGGCTTAAAAGAGTGTGAAAATCATTAGATCTATTTGATTGACCTGTATTACTCGACACTGTTGAATGTGTTACACTGTTTCTTGACATTTCATACTGCTGAATCATGAAGAGAATGTTGTGTGCAGAAGACCTTGTGCCGATAATAGAAGAGACGACCACATTCCATACCCCCACCTTTACAGAGAGCAGAAAGACAGGGAGCCGAGGTCATAACTTAGGCGCCGTAAGAGAGAAAACATGTGAATGTTTAGGCTTTTTATGACTAGGTGGGGGCCACTAGGGGCTATAAAAGGCTGAGTAACCCGTCACCATTTTGAGACATGCTGTGACCCTCTACAAGCATCTCTCCCGTCCGGACGTTCATATGCTCTTAAGTGTTGAATTGTATGGAAATAAAATATTGTTGATTGAGCATTTATACACCGAGTGTTGTCCTTCCTTCAGCCCAAAGATTAAAAGAACTGGGATTTTAACAACATGCTAAGGGTCCCTCAAATATAATTGTTAAATGAAAAAAATCGGCAAAAAAAAAATATAACAGCCACACAATCACAAATATGGACACATATGGAAACACACATGCACAGAGAGACACACACAGGATCAAATTCAGTCAACCAGTCTAAATATATTGAATTTAAATCATACAATAAGATGCTCCCATAAAAAGGCTCTCTCTCCCTCTCTCTCTCTCTCTGTCACACACACACACACACACACACACACAGGGAGAGAGGCGCAAGTTTCTAGGTCAGTCAAGCAGCCTGGGAGCTGCTAAATTTGAATCCACCAATCAGAGAGGCTGTGTACTTTTTCCCGCCAAAACAGGTGCAGCCGTTTTTACACACATAGAGCACAGAGACAGGATTTGTGCTGTCTATTTTTCATAGTGAGGATTCCCCTCAAACAAATGGCTATAATTTCCTAACCGTAGGGGCTAGAACAGTCATTCTTACACCGTTTTGTTCAGAAGAGATGGGGGAATCTTAAAGTGTTGACAATTTATCATTAAAATATGAATTATTGAAGATATTTGACTTCTAATGCACCATAACTGAGTGGAGGCAAAGCGAAAACTGCCTTGACTTGCCCTCAAACAACGCTTTCTAACTCTAAATCTCTTTGGAGTATCGATATCATTCTTTCACCGTAAGAGACAGCAGGCTTTGGTGAACAGTCATGGAAATTTTCAGGTCTGTGTGGAAATCCATCAAAAAGATATGACGAGAGAAAAAAGTGCCTCATTTCCAGTGTTTGAAATCTGAAGAAATCTGAGCGAGGGACAAATTTCCTACCCTCAAACAAACCCAATTCATGGCCAAATGGTAATAGGTGAGAAAGAAATTCTTGAATTGTGAGCGTCAGGAGTGTCTGAAGATATATTGGCACAAGCCTCATGTCTTCACTTCGCTTTGTTAAGGAGATATGACGATTTGAAAATGCCTCTCATTAGAGAAATCCAGCGGTGATTTTGAACAAGCTCTCCATTGACTTTCTATGGAGAGTTTCAAGACTTTGTGTTGGTCTGAGGAGATTTGCCAAAATTCTATAAATCCCACAACAATGATAGTGACATTTTCTAAAAGCCATCAAAAATACCTACGTTTTGATGTATAATTTGTGGAAGTTCAGTGAAAATTGAGCAAGTAGCAAGAAGTTGTTCGGACATGAAGAGAAGACTGCGAAACCTTCAGTGGCACACTGAAAGCCAAGTGCATAGCAACCATAACAACGCATGTATTTTGTGAAAAATCACAAAAATGAAACTCAAAACTTAAAGAGGGATAAGATGAAAACGGTAACAGATATGAAAAAGCTGAATCATTCATGAATAGCCCAATAATTTGTGAACATTTTAAAATTTGAATGGTTGTTCTAGGCGAAAGTATGAGAAAGTAGTTAAGTTTCAAAAACAAGCAAGTTTTAGCAGAATTGCTGAAGTTTCCCATTCATTTCAATGGGACAAATTAAAGGAAAAAAGCTTAATATTTTAAAAAGTATAATAGTTAAAAATACCAAAAGTCATAGCGCACATTAGCAGAAATAGCAGAATAGTTTAAAATTTGAACGGTGAAAATCGGCTGAAAATTGTGGAAGTAGTTAAGTGCCAAAAAAAGTACAAAAGTGGCAACTAGAATAACTAGAAAAATTTGCATTTCCTGCGAAAATGCAGTGTGGATGCTGTAATGCTGAAGCTGTCTGCTGAAACTAGCAGAAAAAGCTGAAAAGTTGCAGAATTTGTAAAAACTTTGCAGAAGAAAAGGAACTTTGCTAAAATGTAGTAACTTAGCAGAACTGCAATATCTTAGAGGAAACATAATACTTGGCAGAAATACAATAGCATAGCAGAACTTAGCAGAAATATTGTAACTTACCAGAAACACGATAACTTCTCAAAATACAAGAATTTAGGAGAAATAGTATAAGATAACAGAAAGAATATATTTAGCCAAACATTCTTAAACATTACAGAAATACTATGATTTAGAAAAACAGTACAACATAGCAGAAATGCTGCGATTTACCAGAGACACTGTAATTTACTATTAATATTGAAATTTTTTTTAAAAATACTATGTTTTAGCAAAAATACTGTAATTTGACAGAAATACTATCATTCGGCAGAAATACTATGTTTCAGCAGAAATACTCTGGTTTAGCACAAATATTATAACATAGCAGTAATACAATTATATAGCAGAAATGCTATATTTAGAAAGAAAAATATAATATAGTAGAAATACTATGATTTAGCAGAAATACTGTAATCAGCACATATACTGTAACATGACAGAAATTCCTCCACTTAGTAGTAATACTATAACATAAAACAAATGTTATGATTTGGCACAAAAACCATAATTTGGCAAAATACTATGATTTAGCAGAAATACTATGATTGAGCAGAAGTACTAAGATGTAGTAAAAGTACTTTGATTTAACAGAAATACAATTATGGAGGAGTAATACTTTAAAATGGGAGAAATATTGATACACACACACATACACAGAGCCTAAAGGGAAGAGTATTTGTGCCATGGAGTGTTAACAAGAATCTGAGGTCCATATTAGAAAAGCTGCTAAAATCATAAAAGTTTGCAGAATTGTAATAAATGATGAATATGAATTAGTGGTCTGTGATAGTGTATTAATTTGTAGGAAAAAAAAACATGTTGCCCAAGGTGTAATTGAACCCACGACCTTTGGGTTGCAGACCTGTGTCATTACCAACTGCGCCACTGGGAAAGAGAGCGAGCGCCTGGAAAACAGGGTGATGAGCAGTCAGAATTAGATTGCGGTGAGAGGCGAAAAAACACAGTTTTTGGAGTTACAAAACGTCGTGTAACTCAAAAACTAGGTGCACTAGAAGCATAATTCTTGTACTGGGTGAATCAGCGTACTTTGGTGAACTTTGACTGTGATTTGCATTGCTCTTTGTACATCTGTCGCTGAGATATGACGAGAGAAGAAAGGGCAGACCTCAGATATGATTGGCTGGCTGGGAAGCCGTGCAGGCCCTGATATGTAAATTTTATATGTATCAGTCCTCACAGAGGATTAGCTGCCTGGGGACCTGGCAGAAATATATACAAATAGTATGATTAAGCATAAATACTACATTTAGTAGAAATACTATGTTTTAGTACAAATCTTATGAAATAGCAGAAATAGTATGATTTAGCAGAAATGCTGTATTTGGCACAAATCTCATAAAATAGCAGAAATAGTATGATTTAGCAGAAATGCTGTATTTAGCACAAATACTGAAAAGCAGCAGAAATGCTATGACTTAGCACAACAGTAATAACTTATAGAAAAATTGGAAAAGCAAAATGGACAGCTGGAAAAATCCTGAACATGCTAAGGGTCCCTCAAATCCAATTGTTAATTGAAAAAAAAAATCATTAAAAAAAGCATAACAGTCACACAATCACAAATATGGGCACATATGGAAACACACATGCACAGAGAGACACACACAGGACCAAATTCAGTCAACCAGTCTAAATATATTGAATTTAAGTGATATAATAAGATGCTCCCATCAAAAGGCTCTCTCTCTCTCTCTCTCTCTCACACACACACACACACACACACACACACACACACACACACACACACACACACACACACACACACACACACACAGAGCCTAAAGGGAACAGTATTTGTGCCATGGAGTGTTAACAAGAATCTGAGGTCCATATTACAAAAGCTGCTAAAATCATAAAAGGTTGCAGAATTGTAATAAATGATGAATATGAATTAGTGGTCTGTGATAGTGTATTAATTTGTAGAAAACACATGTTGCCCAAGATGTAATTGAACCCACGACCTTTGGGTTGCAGACCTGTGTCATTACCAACTGTGCCACTGGGAAAGAGAGCGGCGCCTGGAAAACAGGGTGATGAGCAGTCAGAATCAGATTGCGGTGAGAGGCGAAAAACGCCATTTTTTGCAGTTACAAAACGTCGTGTAACTCAAATACTAGGTGCACTAGAAGCATAATTCTTGTACTGGGTGAATCAGCGGACTTTGGTGTACTTTGACTGTGATTTGCATTGCTCTTTGTACATCTGTCGCTGAGATATGACGAGAGAAGAAAGGTCAGACCCCAGATATGATTGGCTGGCTGGGAAGCCGTGCAGGCTCTGATATGTATTTGTATGTATCAGTCCTCACAGAGGATTAGCTGCCTGGGGACCTGGCAGAAATATATAGAAATAGTATGATTAAGCATAAATACTACATTTTTTAGAAAAACTATATTAAGCACAAATCCTAAAAAAAAAGCAGAAATACTATATTAAGCAATATAAATATCCTCTAAAAATCCTATAAAAAGCAGTAAAACTGTACTATGATTTGGTAGAAAAACCCTAATTAATCAAAACTACTAAATTTGGCAGAAATAGCAGAAACACTATATTTAGCACAAATCTTATGAAATAGCAGAAATAATATGATTTAGCAGAAATGCTGTATTTGGCACAAATCTAATAAAATAGCAGAAATAGTATGATTTAGCAGAAATGCTGTATTTAGCACAAATACTGAAAAGCAGCAGAAATGCTATGACTTAGCACAATAGTAATAAGTTAAATAGAAAAATTGGAAAAGCAAAATGGACAGCTGAAAAATCCTGAACATGCTAAGGGTCCCTCAAATATAATTGTTAAATGAAAAAAAATCAGCAAAAAAAAAAAGTATAACAGTCACACAATCAGAAATATGTACACATATGGAAACACACATGCACAGAGAGACACACACAGGACCAAATTCAGTCAACCAGTTTAAATATATTGAATTTAAATCATACAATAAGATGCTTCCATAAAAGGCTCTCTCGCCCTCTCTCTCTCTCTGTCACACACACACACACACACACACACACACACACACACACACACACACACAAGATCCAATTCAGTCAACCAGTCTAAATATATTGAATTTGAATCTTACAATGAGATCATCCCATAAAAAGGCTTTCTCTCTCTCTCTCTCTCTCTCTCTCTCCTCTCTCTCTCTCTCACACACACACACACACACACACACACACACACACACACACACACACACACACACACACACACACACACAAGATCCAATTCAGTCAACCAGTCTAAATATATTGAATTTAAATCTTACAATGAGATCATCCCATAAAAGGCTTTTCTCTCTCTCTCTCTCTCTCTCTCTCACACACACACACACACACACACACACACACACACACACACACACACACACACACACACACACACACAGGAGAGAGAAGTAAGTTTCTAGCTCAGTCAAGCAGCCTGGGAGCTGCTGAATTTGATCCACCAATCAGAGAGCCTGTGCACTTTTTTCCCGCCAAAACAGGTGCACGCAGCACAGAGAGACACAGGACTTTTGCAGTCTATTTCTCATAATGACGACTCCCCTCAAACAAATGACCATAATTTCCTAACCGTAGGGGCTAGAACAGTCATTCTTACACCGTTTTGTTCAGAAGAGATGGGGGAATCTTACAGTGTGGACAATTTATCATTAAAATATGAATTATTGAAGATATTTGACTTCTAATGCACCATAACTGAGTAGAGGCAAAGCGAAAACTGCCTTGACTTGCCCTCAAACAACGCTTTCTAACTCTAAATCTATTTGGAGTATCGATATCATTCTTTCACCGTAAGTGACAGCAGGCTTTGGTGAACAGTCATGGAAATTTTCAGGTCTCTGTGGAAATCTATCAAAAAGATATGACGAGAGAAAAAAGTGCCTCATTTCTAGAGTTTGAAATCTTAAGAAATCTGAGCGAGGGACAAATTTCCTAACCTCAAACAAACCCAATTCATGGCCAAATGGTAATAGATGAAAAAAAATTCTTGAATTGTGAGCGTCAGGAGTGTCTGAAGATATATTGGCACAAACCTCATGTCTTAACTTTCGCTTCGTTCGGGAGATATGACGATTCGAAAATGCCTCTCATTACAGAAATCAAGCGGTGATTTTAAACGAACTCTCCATTGACTTTCTATGGGGATTTTTGGGACTTTGTGTTGGTCTGAGGAGATTTGCCAAAATTCTATAAATCTCACAACAATGATGGTGACATTTTCTGAAAGCCAGCAAAAATACCTACGTTTTGATGCATAATTTGTGGAAGTTGAGTGAAAATTGAGTGAGTAGCAAGAAGTTGTTCGGACATGAAGAGAAGATTGAAAAAGGAAGAGTGGCTCACTTAGAACCAACTGCATAGCAACCATAATAACGCATGTATTTTCTGAAAAATCAGAAAAATGAATCTCAGAACTTAAAGAGGGATAAGATGAAAATGGTAACAGATATGAAAAAGCTGAATCAGACAGGAATAGCCCAATAATTTGTGAACATTTTAAAGTTTAAATGGTTGTTCTAGGTGAAAGTATGAGGAAGTAGTTAAGTTTCAAAAACAAGCAAGTTTTAGCAGAATTTTGGAAGTTTTCCATTCATTTCAATGGGACAAAAATTGCATAAAAAGCTTAATATTTTAAAAAGTATAACAGTATAAAATACCAAAAGTCATAGCGCACATTAGCAGAAATAGCAGAATAGTTTAAAATTTGAACGGTAAAAATCGGCTGAAAATTGTGGAAGTAGTTAAGTGCCAAAACACGTACGGAAGCAACTAGAATAATAAAGTATAAAGAATAAAGAGAAACAGGAACTCAATAGTGTGGATGCTTAAAGCATCCACACAACTAGAAAAATTTGCATTTCCTGCGAAAATGCAGTGTGGATGCTGGAACGCTGAAGCTGTCAGCTGAAACTAGCTGAAAAAAGCTGAAAAGTTGCAGAAATTGTAAAAACTTTGCAGAAGCAAAGGAACGTTGCTAAAATGTAGTAACTTAGCAGAACTGCAATATCTTAGAGGAAACATAATACTTGGCAGAAATACAATAGCATAGCAGAACTTAGCAGAAATATTGTAACTTAGCAGAAACACGATAACTTCTCAAAAATATAAGAATTTAGGAGAAATAGTATAAGATAACAGAAAGAATATATTTAGCCAAACATTCTTAAACATTACAGAAAAACTATTATATAGCAGAAATGATATATTTAGAAAGAAAAATATAATATAGTAGAAATACTATGATTTAGCAGAAATCCTAAAATATAGCTCAATAACAATGATTTAGAACAGATACTATGATTGAGCAGAATAGTAATAACTTAAGTGAAAATATTGGAAAGGTAAAATGACAAGCTGAATAAAAAGGAACATGGTTAAGTTTGCTCAAAACTAATTTTTGTTCACCTGTGAAAAATAAAATAAAAATACATTTAGAAATACAAATAAGAACAGCCAACAGATACACACAAAATTAAATATGGATACACAAATCAACAAATACACACAAAATCAAATATGGATACACAAATGTACAGAGAGAGACACACACACAGGGTCTATGCCAGTCAACCAGTCTGAATATATTATATTTTTATCCAACAATGAGATGCTGCCCTAAAAGGGCTTTGTGTGTGTTTCTTCTCTTCTCTCTCTCTCTCTCTCTCTCACACACACACACACACACACACACACACACACACACTCAAACACTCACACCCACACCCACACTCAGGCTCACACACACACGCGAGCACACACACACATAGCATCAGCAAGTGAACAGGGGCTGTTAACAGCATGTTTCTAGGTCAGTCAAACAGCTGTGAGATTCTCAATTTGAATCCACCAATCAGAGGGGCTGTGTGCTTTTTCCTGCCAAAACTGGTGCACCAAGTGCAGGCTTTTACAGCACAGAGAGAGACAGGATTTTTGCAGTGTATTTCTCATAGTGAGGACTCCCCTCAAACAAACAGCCATAAATTCCTAACCGTAGGGGCTAAAACGGTCATTCTTAGACCGTTGTGTTCAGAAGACATGGGAGAATCTTGAAATGTTGACCATTTAAAATAAAAATATGAAATATCATAGATATATGACATAGATGATTGGTTGTCTTAGAAGCCATGATTGCCCCAATATGCAAATTTGAATGTGCAAGGCCTAAGATATGATTGGCTGGCTGGGAAGCCATATAAAAAGCAGTAAAACTGTACTATGATTTGGTAGAAAAACTATAATTAATCAAAACTACTATATTTGGCAGAAATACTATTTTGTAGCAGAAACACTATATTTAGCACAAATCTGATGAAATAGAAGAAATAGTATGATTTAGCAGAAATGCTGTATTTAGCACAAATACTGGAAAGCAGCAGAAATGCTAAGACTTAGCACAATAGTAATAACCTAAATAGAAAAATTGGAAAAGCAAAATGGACAGCTGAAAAAATCCTGAACATGCTAAGGGTCCCTCAAATGTAATTATTAAATGAAAAAATGACCAGCAAAAAAAAGTATAACAGTCACACAACCACAAATATGTACACATATGGTAACACACATGCACAGACAGACACACACAGGATCAAATTCAGTCAACCAGTCTAAATATATTGAATTTAAATCACACACACACACACACACACACACACACACACACACACACACACACACACACACACACACAAGATCCAATTCAGTCAACCAGTCTAAATATATTGAATTTGAATCTTACAATGAGATCATCCCATAAAAAGGCTTTCTCTCCCTCTCTCTCTCTCTCTCTCTCTGTCACACACACACACACAAGATCCAATTCAGTCAACCAGTCTAAATATATTGAATTTAAATCTTACAATGAGATCATCCCATAAAAAGGCTCTCTCTCTCTCTCTCTCTCTCTCTCTCTCTCACACACACACACACACACACACACACACACACACACACACAGAGCCTAAAGGGAACAGTATTTGTGCCATGGAGTGTTAACAAGAATCTGAGGTCCATATTAGAAAAGCTGCCAAAATCATAAAAGTTTGCAGAATGGTAATAAATGATGAATATGAATTAGTGGTCTGTGATAGTGTATTAATTTGTAGGGAAAAAAAACATGTTGACCAAGGTGTAATTGAACCCACGACCTTTGGGTTGCAGACCTGTGTCATTACCAACTGCGCCACTGTGAAAGAGAGCGAGCGCCTGGAAAACAGGGTGATGAGCAGTCAGAATTAGATTGCGGTGAGAGGCTTAAAAAACGCTGTTTTTGGAGTTACAAAACGTCGTGTAACTCAAAAACTAGGTGGACTAGAAGCATAATTCTTGTACTGGGTGAATCAGCGTACTTTCGTGTACTTTGACTGTGATTTGCATTGCTCTTTGTACATCTGTCGCTGAGATATGACGAGAGAAGAAAGGGCAGACCTCAGATATGATTGGCTGGCTGGGAAGCCGTGCAGGCCCTGATATGTAAATTTTATATGTATCAGTCCTCACAGAGGATTAGCTGCCTGGGGACCTGGCAGAAATATATACAAATAGTATGATTAAGCATAAATACTACATTTAGTAGAAATACTATGTTTTAGCACAAATACTATAAAATGGCAGAAATACTATAATTAAGCAGAAATACTATATTTGGCAGAAACACTATATTTAGTACAAATCTTATGAAATAGCAGAAATAGTATTATTTAGCAGAAATGCTGTATTTGGCACAAATCTCATAAAATAGCAGAAATAGTATGATTTAGCAGAAATGCTGTATTTAGCACAAATACTGAAAAGCAGCAGAAATGCTATGACTTAGCACAACAGTAATAACTTATAGAAAAATTGGAAAAGCAAAATGGACAGCTGGAAAAATCCTGAACATGCTAAGGGTCCCTCAAATCTAATTGTTAATTGAAAAAAAAAAAAATCAGCAAAAAAAGTATAACAGTCACACAATCACAAATATGGGCACATATGGAAACACACATGCACAGAGAGACACACACAGGACCAAATTCAGTCAACCAGTCTAAATATATTGAATTTAAGTGATATAATAAGATGCTCCCATCAAAAGGCTCTCTCTCGCTCGCTCTCTCTCTCTCACACACACACACACACACACACACAGAGCCTAAAGGGAACAGTATTTGTGCCATGGAGTGTTAACAAGAATCTGAGGTCCATATTAGAAAAGCTGCTAAAATCATAAAAGGTTGCAGAATTGTAATAAATGATGAATATGAATTAGTGGTCTGTGATAGTGTATTAATTTGTAGGGAAAAAACACATGTTGCCCAAGGTGTAATTGAACCCATGACCTTTGGGTTGCAGACCTGTGTCATTACCAACTGCGCCACTGGGAAAGAGAGTGAGTGCCTGGAAAACAGGGTGATGAGCAGTCAGAATTAGATTGCGGTGAGAGGCGAAAAACACCGTTTTTTGGAGTTACAAAATGTCGTGTAACTCAAAAACTAGGTGGACTAGAAGCATAATTCTTGTACTGGGTGAATCAGCGGACTTTGGTGTACTTTGACTGTGATTTGCATTGCTCTTTGTACATCTGTCGCTGAGATATGACGAGAGAAGAAAGGGCAGACCTCAGATATGATTGACTGGCTGGGAAGCCGTGCAGGCCCTGATATGTATTTGTATGTATCAGTCCTCACAGAGGATTAGCTGCCTGGGGACCTGGCAGAAATATATAGAAATAGTATGATTAAGCATAAATACTACATTTTTAGAAAAACTATATTAAGCACAAATCCTATAAAAATCAGAAATATTATATTAAGCAATATAAATATCCTCTAAATATCCTATGAAAAGCAGTAAAACTGTACTATGATTTGGTAGGAAAACCCTAATTAATCAAAAATACTAAATTTGGCAGAAATAGCAGAAACACTATATTTAGCACACAAATCTTATGAAATAGCAGAAAGAGTATGATTTAGCAGAAATGCTGTATTTAGCACAAATCTCATAAAATAGCAGACATAGTATGATTTTGCAGAAATGCTGTATTTAGCACAAATACTGAAAAGCAGCAGAAATGCTATGACTCAACACAATAGTAATAACTTAAATAGAAAAATTGGAAAAGCAAAATGGACAGCTGAAAGAATCTTGAACATGCTAAGGGTCCCTCAAATGTAATTGTTAAATGAAAAAATCAGCAAAAAAAAGTATAATAGTGACACAATCACAAATATGGACACATATGGAAACACATGCACAGAGAGACACACACAGGACCAAATTCAGTCAACCAGTCTAAATATATTGAATTTAAATCATATAATAAGATGCTCCCATAAAAACTCTCTCGCGCCTCTCTCTCTCTCTCTCTGTCACACACACACACACACACACACACACACACACACACACACACACACACAGGAGAGACAAGCAAGTTTCTAGGTCAGTCAAGCAGCCTGGGAGCTGCTAAATTTGAATCCACCAATCAGAGAGGCTGTGTACTTTTTCCCGCCAAAACAGGTGCAGCCGTTTTACACACTCAGCACAGAGAGACAGGATTTCTGCAGTGTATTTCTCATAGTGAGGATTCCTCTCAAACAAATGGCCATAATTTCCTAACCGTAGGGGCTAGAACGGTCATTCGTACACCGTTTTGTTCAGAAGAGATGGGGGAATCTTCAAGTGTTAAGAATTTATCATTAAAATATGAATTATTAAAGATATTTGACTTGTAATGCACCATAACTGAGTAGAGGCGAAGCAAAACTGCCTTGACCTGCCCTCAAACAACGCTTTCTAACTCTAAATCTATTTGGAGTATCGATATCATTCTTTCACCGTAAGAGACAGCAGGCTTTGGTGAACAGTCATGGAAATTTTCAGGTCTTTGTGGAAATCTATCAAAAGATATGACGAGAGAAAAAAGTGGTTCATTTCCAGAGTTTGAAAGCTGAAGAAATCTGAGCGAGGGACAAATTTCCTACCCTCAAACAAGTCTAACTCATTTCAGAACGGTAATAGGTGAGAAAAAAATTCTTGAATTGTGAGCGTCAGGAGTGTCTGAAGATATACGGGGACAAGCCTCATGTTTTAACTTCGCTTCGTTAAGGAGATATGACGATTTGAATATGCCTCTCATTAGAGAAATCAAGCGATGATTTTGAACAAACTCTCCATTGACTTTCTATGGAGAGTTTTCTGACTTTGTGTTGGTCTGAGGAGATTTGCCAAAATTCTATAAATCTCACAAGAATGATAGTGACATTTTCTGAAAGCCAGCAAAAATACCTACGTTTTGATGTATAATTTGTGTGGGTTGAGTGAAAATTGAGCGAGTAGCAAGAAGTTGTTCGGACATGAAGAGAAAATTGCCAAAGGTACAGTGGCTCACTTAGAACCAAGTGCATAGCAACCATAACAACGCATGTATTTTGTGAAAAATCACAAAGATGAAACTCAAAACTTAAAGAGGGATAAGATGAAAACGGTAACAGATATGAAAAAGCTGAATCATTCATGAATAGCCCAATAATTTGTGAACATTTTAAAATTTGAATGGTTGTTCTAGGCGAAAGTATGAGAAAGTAGTTAAGTTTCGAAAAAGAGTAAGTTTTAGCAGAATTATGGAAGTTTCCCATTCATTTCAATGGGACAAATTAAAGGAAAAAAGCTTAATATTTTAAAAAGTATAACAGTTAAAAATACCAAAAGTCATAGCGCACATTAGCAGAAATAGCAGAATAGTTTAAAATTTGAACGGTAAAAATCGGTTGAAAATTGTGGAAGTAGTTAAGTGCCAAAAAAGTACAAAAAGTTGCAACTAGAATAACTAGAAAAATTTGCATTTCCTGCGAAAATGCAGTGTGGATGCTGTAACGCTGAAGCTGTCTACTAAAAATAGCTGAAAAAGCTGAAAAGTAGCAAAAAATTGTAATATATTTGGAGAAGCATAGCAGAACTTAGCAAAAATGTAAAAACTTAGCAGAACTGCAATAATGTAAAGAAAACATAATACTCGGCAGAAATAAAATAACCTAGCAGAACTTAGCAGAAATATTGTAACTTAGCAGAAACATGATAACTTCTCAGAAATACAGAAATTTAGCAAATATGGTAGAAGATTACAGAGATACTTTATTTAAACAAAAATACCTAAACACTGCAGAAATACTGTGATTTAGGACAAATACTACAACATAGCAGAAATGCTTTGATTCAGCAAATATACTATTCTATGGCACAAATAGAATGAATATGCTCAAATAATATGATTTTGCTCAAAAACTATGATTTAGCAATAATACTAAGATTTGGCAGAAATACTATGCTAGGGCACAAATACTATAATTAATTACAAGTACAATAACATAGCAGAACTATCAAGATTTGGCAGAAATACTTTTAGTTTTAGCAGTAATACTATGATTTGGTAGAAATACTATAATTACACAGAAATATTATATTTACCTCAAATCCTATAAAATAGCAGAAATAGTATGATTTAGCACAAATGCTGTATTTAGCACAAATCTTATAAAATAGCAGAAATAGTATGATTTAGCAGAAATGCTGTATTTAGCACAAATACTGAAAAGCAGCAGAAATGCTATGACTTAGCACAATAGTAATAAGTTAAATAGAAAAATTGGAAAAGCAAAATGGACAGCTGAAAAAATCCTGAACATGCTAAGGGTCCCTCAAATATAATTGTTAAATGAAAAAAAATCAGCAAAAAAAAGTATAACAGTCACACAATCAGAAATATGTACACATATGGAAACACACATGCACAGAGACACACACAGGACCAAATTCAGTCAACCAGTTTAAATATATTGAATTTAAATCATACAATAAGATGCTTCCATAAAAAGGCTCTCTCGCCCTCTCTCTCTCTCTCTCTCTGTCACACACACACACACACACACACACACACACACACACACACACACACACACACACACAAGATCCAATTCAGTCAACCAGTCTAAATATATTGAATTTGAATCTTACAATGAGATCATCCCATAAAAGGCTTTCTCTCTCTCTCTCTCTCTCTCTCTCTCTCACACACACACACACACACACACACACACAAGATCCAATTCAGTCAACCAGTCTAAATATATTGAATTTGAATCTTACAATGAGATCATCCCATAAAAAGGCTTTCTCTCTCTCTCTCTCACTCTCTCTCTCTCCCTCCCTCTCTCTCTCTGTCACACACACACACACACACACACACACACACACACACACACACACACACAAGATCCAATTCAGTCAACCAGTCTAAATATATTGAATTTAAATCTTACAATGAGATCATCCCATAAAAGGCTTTTCTCTCTCTCTCTCTCTCACACACACACACACACACACACACACACACACACACACACACACACACACACAAGATCCAATTCAGTCAACCAGTCTAAATATATTGAATTTGAATCTTACAATGAGATCATCCCATAAAAAGGCTTTCTCTCTCTCTCTCTCTCTCTCTCTCTCTCTCTCTCTCACACACACACACACACACACACACACACACACACACACACACAAGATCCAATTCAGTCAACCAGTCTAAATATATTGAATTTGAATCTTACAATGAGATCATCCCATAAAGGGCTTTTCTCTCTCTCTCTCTCTCTCTCTCTCTCACACACACACACACACACACACACACACACACACACACACACACACACACACACACACACACACAAACACACACCCACACACAGGGAGAGAGAAGTAAGTTTCTAGCTCAGTCAAGCAGCCTGGGAGCTGCTGAATTTGAATCCACCAATCAGAGAGCCTGTGCACTTTTTCCCGCCAAAACAGGTGCACGCAGCACAGAGAGACACAGGACTTTTGCAGTCTATTTCTCATAATGACGACTCCCCTCAAACAAATGACCATAATTTCCTAACCGTAGGGGCTAGAACGGTCATTCTTACACCGTTTTGTTCAGAAGAGATGGGGGAATCTTAAAGTGTTGACACTTTATCATTAAAATATGAATTATTAAAGATATTTGACTTCTAATGCACCATAACTGAGTAGAGCAAAGCAAAACTGCCTTGACTTGCCCTCAAACAACGCTTTCTAACTCTAAATCTATTTGGAGTATCAATATCATTCTTTCACCGTAAGAGACAGTAGGCTTTGGTGAACAATCATGGAAATTTTCAGGTCTCTGTGGAAATCCATTAAAAAGATATGACGAGAGAAAAAAGTGGTTCATTTCCAGAGTTTGAAATCTGAAGAAATCTGAGCGAAGGACGAATTTCCTACCCTCAAACAAGTCTAACTCATTTCAGAACGGTAATAGGTGAGAAAATAATTCTTGAATTGTGAGCGTCAGGAGTGTCTGAAGATATACGGGACAAGCCTCATGTCGTAACTTCGCTCGTTAAGGAGATATGACGATTCGAATATGCCTCTCATTACAGAAATCAAGCGATGATTTTGAACAAACTCTCCATTGACTTTCTATGGAGAGTTTTCTGACTTTGTGTTGGTCTGAGGAGATTTGCCAAAATTCTATAAATTTCACAACAATGATGGTGACATTTTCTGAAAGCCAGCAAAAATACCTACGTTTTGATGTATAATTTGTGTGGGTTGAGTGAAAATTGAGTGAGTAGCAAGAAGTTGTTCGGACATGAAGGAAAATTGCCAAAGGTACAGTGGCTCACTTAGAACCAACTGCATAGCAACCATAACAACGCATGTATTTTGTGAAAAATCACAAAGATGAAACTCAAAACTTAAAGAGGGATAAGATGAAAACGGTAACAGATATGAAAAAGCTGAATCATTCATGAATAGCCCAATAATTTGTGAACATTTTAAAATTTGAATGGTTGTTCTAGGCGAAAGTATGACAAAGTAGTTAAGTTTCAAAAAAGAGTAAGTTTTAGCAGAATTGCGGAAGTTTCCCATTCATTTCAATGGGACAAATTAAAGGAAAAAAGCTTAATATTTTAAAAAGTATAAGAGCAGAAAATAGCAAAAGTCATAGCAGGAATTAGCAAAAATAGCAGAATAGTTTAAAATTTGAACGGTGAAAATCGGCTGAAAATTGTGGAAGTAGTTAACGGACGAAAAACGTACGGAAGCAACTTGAAGAATAATAAAGAATAAAGAGAAACAGGAAAACAATAGTGTGGATGCCTCCAGCATCACACAACAACTAAAAATTTGCATTTCCTGCGAAAATGCAGTGTGGATGCTGTAAAGCTGAAGCTGTCAGCTGAAACTAGCTGAAAAAGCTGAAAAGTTGCAGAAGTTGTAAAACCTTTGCAAAAAATTGTAATAACTTTGCAGAAGCATAAGAACTTAGCAAAAATGTAATTACTTAGCAGAACTGCAATAACGTAAAGAAAACATAATACTTGGCAGAAATACAATAACATAGCAGAACTTAGCAGCAGAAATTAGAATAAATATTGTAACTTAGCAGAAACAAGATAACTTTTCAGAAATACAGGATTTTAGCAAACATGGTACAAGATTACATAGATACTTTATTTAAACAAAAATACCTAAACATTGCACAAATACTGTGATTTAGGACAAATACTACAACATAGCAGAAATGCTGTAATTCAGCAAATATATTATGCTATGGCACAAATAGAAAGAATATGCTCAAATACTATGATTTTGCTCAAATAATATGATTAAGCAATAATACTAAGATTTAGCAGAAATACTGTATTTAGCACAAACACCGAAAAGTAGCAGAAATACTGTAATTTAGCATAATAGTAATAACTTGCACAATTACAAATATGGACATGGTAAATGGCCTCTATTTATATAGCGCTTTTATGGTCCCTAAGGACCCCAAAGCTCTTTACATATCCAATCATTCACCCATTCACACACTGGTGATGGCAACTACGTTGTAGCCACAGCCACCCTGGGGCGCACTGACAGAGGCGAGGCTGCTGGACACTGGCGCCACCGGGCCCTCTGACCACCACCAGTAGACAACGAGTGAAGTGTCTTGCCCAAAGACACAACGACCGAGACTGTCCGAGCCGGGCCTCGAACCGGTAACCTTCCGATTACAAGGCGAACTCCCAACTTTTGAGCCACGATCGCTTCCCCATATATGGAAACACACATGCACAGAGACACACACAGGATCCAATTCAATCAACCAGTGTAAATATATTGATTTTAAATCACACAATAAGATACACCCATAAAAAGGCTCTCTCTCTCTCTCTCGCTCTCTGTCATACAGACACACACACACACACACACACACACGCAGCAGCAGCAGAAGCAAGTGAACAAACAGGGGCTGTACATACAGTGTTTCCTGTATGTTTCTAGGTGGGTCAAAAAGCCTGGAGCTGCTTAATTTGAATCCACCAATCAGAAAGGCTATGTACTTTTTCCCGCCAAAACAGGTGCACCTGTTTTTACACACGCAGCACAGAGACAGGATTTGTGCAGTCTATTTTTCATAGTGAGGACTCCTCTCAAACAAATGGCTATAATTTCCTTACCAGCTGCCCCACTGGGAAAGACAGTGAGCTCTTGGGAAACGGGGTGATGAGCAGTCAGAATTAGATCGCGGTGAGAGGCAAAGAGCGCCGTTTTTTGGAGTTACAAAACGTCGTGTAACTCCAAAACTAGGTGGACTAGAAGCATAATTCTTGTACTGGGTGAATCAGCGGACTTTGGTGTACTTTGACTGCGATTTTCATTACTCTTTGTACATCCGTCGCTGAGATATGACGAGAGAAGAAGCGGCAGACCTCAGATATGATTGGCTGGCTGGGAAGCTGGCAGGAATATATAGTAATAGTGTGATTAAGCATAAATACTACATTTAGCAGAAATACTGTATTAAGCACAAATCCTATAAAAAGCAGAAATACTATATTAAGCACAAATCCTATAAAAGCAGAAATACTATATTAAGCAATATAAAATCCTATAAAAATGGTATAAAAAGCAAAAATACTGTAATATGATTTGGTAGAAAAACTATAATTAATCAGAAATACTATATTTGGCAGAAATACTGTAATCAGCACATATACTGTAACATGACAGAAATTCCTCCACTTAGTAGTAATACTATAACATAACACAAATGTTATGATGAGTTGAGCGGCTGGTACTCTGGTGCAGTCAGCACAATCTGGAGCTGAACACTCTTAAAACTGTAGAGATGACAGTGGACTTCAGGAGACATCCTCAACTCTGCCCCCTCATCATATCAGACAGCCCTGTGTCGACTGTGGAGATCTTCAAGTTGCTGGGTACCACCATCTCCCAGGACCTGAAGTGGGAGACCAACATCAACTCCATCCTCAAAAAGACCCAGCAGAGGATGTACTTCCTGAGACAACTGGGGAAGTACAGTCTTCCACAGGAGCTGCTGATCCAGTTCTACACTGCAGTCATTGAGTCTGTCCTGTGCTCCTCCATCACAGTCTGGTATGGTGCAGCCACTAAACAGGACAGGTGCAGACTGCAGCGGACTGTACGGGCAGCAGAAAGGATCATCGGCGCCCCCTGCCCTCCATCCAGGATCTGTACCTCTCAAGAACCAGGAAACGGGCAGGGAAAATCATCACAGACCCCTCACACCCTGGACACAGACTTTTTGATCTGCTGCCCTCTGGCAGACGGTACAGAAGCCTGCAGACCAGGACCACCCGACACAGGAACAGTTTCTTTCCCTCACCATCTCCCTTCTAAACAGTTGAACTGTCACACTCCTCCCACTGCCAGACTGCAACTGCACCTTATGTACATTCTGTAGTATTCATTCCACCTCATTTCATTTTGTATTTTCTGTATATACGTTTAGATTAGTTATTTATAGTTGGTTTACACAGCTTTGTGTATGTATGGGTATGCATGTGTAATGTATATATAGATACGTGTGTGTGTGTGTGTGTGTGCGTGTGCGTGTGTGTGTGTGTGTGTGTGTGTGTGTGTGTGTGTGTGAGATTTACATTGCTGTGCTCGAGAGCCACCATCTACGGAACCAAATTCCTTGTATTTGTATGCACATATACTTGGCCAATAAACATGATTCTGATGACTTGGCACAAAAACCATGATTTAGCAGAAATACTATGATTGAGCAGAAGTACTAAGATGTAGTAAAAGTACTTTGATTTAAGAGAAATCAATTATGGAGGAGTAATACTTTAAAATGGGAGAAATATTGATACACACACACATTCACAGAGCCTAAAGGGAAGAGTATTTGTGCCATGGAGTGTTAAGAAGAATGTGAGGTCCATATTAGAAAAGCTGGTAAAAGTTTTGAGAATTGTAATAAATGATTAATATGAATTAGTGGTCTGTGATAGTGTATTAATTTGTAGGGCAAAAACATGTTGTCCAAGGTGGAGTTGAACCCACGACCTTTAGGTTGCACACCTGTGTCATTACCAGCTGCCCCACTGGGAAAGACAGTGAGCACGTGAGAAACAGGGTGATGAGCAGTCAGAATTAGATCGCGGTGTGAGGCAAAGAGCGCGTTTTTGGAGTTACAAAACGTCGTGTAACTCCAAAACTAGGTGGACTAGGAGCATAATTCTTGTACTGGGTGAATCAGCGGACTTTGGTGTACTTTGACTGCGATTTTCATTACTCTTTGTACATCCGTCGCTGAGATATGACGAGAGAAGAAACTGCAGACCTCAGATATGATTGGCTGGCTGGGAAGCTGGCAGAAATATATAGTAATAGTGTGATTAAGCATAAATACTACATTTAGCAGAAATACTGTATTAAGCACAAATCCTATAAAAAGCAGAAATACTATATTAAGCACAAATCCTATAAAAGCAGAAATACTATATTAAGCAATATAAAAATCCTATAAAATGGTATAAAAAGCAAAAATACTGTAATATGATTTGGTAGAAAAACTATAATTAATCAGAAATACTATACTGGGTAGAAATACTATATTTAGCACAAATCTTATAAAATAGCAGAAATAGTATGATTCAGCACAATAGTAATAACTTAAACAGAAAAATTGGAAAAGCAAAATGGACAGCTGAAAAAATGCTGAACATGCTAAGGGTCCTTCAAATGTACATGTTAAATGAAAAAAAAACTCAGCAAAAAAAGTGTAACAGTCACACAATCACAAATATGGAAACATATGGAAACACACATGCACAGAGAGACACACACAGGATCAAATTCAGTCAACCAGTCTAAATATATTGAATTTAAATCATACAATAAGATGCTCCCATAAAAACTCTGTCTCGCCCTCTCTTTCTCTCTCTCTGTCACACACACACACACACACACACACACACACACACACACACACACACACACACACACATATAGGGAGAGACAAGCAAGTTTCTAGGTCAGTCAAGCAGCCTGGGAGCTGCTAAATTTGAATCCACCAATCAGAGAGGCTGTGTACTTTTTCCCGCCAAAACAGGTGCAGCCGTTTTTACACACTCAGCACAGAGAAAGACAGGATTTCTGCAGTCTATTTCTCATAGTGAGGATTCCTCTCAAACAAATGGCCATAATTTCCTAACCGTAGGGGCTAGAACGGTCATTCTTACACCGTTTTGTTCAGAAGAGATGGGGGAATCTTACAGTATTAACAATTTATCATTAAAATATGAATTATTAAAGATATTTGACTTCTAATGCACCATAACTGAGTAGAGGCAAGCGAAAACTGCCTTGACTTGCCCCCAAACAAAGCTTTCTAACTCTAAATCTATTTGGAGTATTGATATCATTCTTTCACCGTAAGAGACAGCAGGCTTTGGTGAACAGTCATGGGAATTTTCAGGTCTCTGTGGAAATACATCAAAAATAGATATGACGAGAGAAAAAAGTGCCTCATTTCCAGAGTTTGAAATCTGAAGAAATCTGAGCGAGGGACAAATTTCCTACCCTCAAACAAACCCAATTCATGGCCAAATGGTAATAGGTGAGAAAGAAATTCTTGAATTGTGAGCGTCAGGAGTGTCTGAAGATATACTGGGACAAGCCTCATGTTTTAAATTCGCTTCATTAAGGAGATATGACGATTCGAATATGCCTCTCATTACAGAAATCAAGCGGTGATTTTGAACAAGCTGTCCATTGACTTTCTATGGAGAGTTTTGCGACTTTGTGTTGGTCTGAGGAGATTTGCCAAAATTCTATAAATCTCACAACAATGATGGTGACATTTTCTGAAAGCCAGCAAAAATACCTACGTTTTGATGTATAATTTGTGTGGGTTGAGTGAAAATTGAGCGAGTAGCAAGAAGTTGTTCGGACATGAAGAGAAAATTGCCAAAGGTACAGTGGCTCACTTAGAACCAAGTGCATAGCAACCATAACAACGCATGTATTTTGTGAAAATCACAAAGATGAAACTCAAAACTTAAAGAGGGATAAGATGAAAACGGTAACAGATATGAAAAAGCTGAATCATTCATGAATAGCCCAATAATTTGTGAACATTTTAAAGTTTGAATGGTTGTTCTAGGTGAAAGTAGGAAAAAGTAGTTAAGTTTCAAAAACAAGCAAGTTTTAGCAGAATTGCGGAGGTTTCCCATTCATTTCAATGGGACAAATTAAAGGAAAAAAGCTTAATATTTTAAAAAGTATAAGAGCAGAAAATACCAAAAGTCATAGCAGGAATTAGCAGAAAAAGCAGAATAGTTTAAAATTTGAATGGTGAAAATCGGCCAAAAATTGTGAAAGTAGTTAACGGACGAAAAAACGAAAAAACGGGAGCAACTTGAAGAATAATAATAAAGAACTAGAAAAATTTGCATTTCCTGCGAAAATGCAGTGTGGATGCTGTAATGCTGAAGCTGTCTGCTGAAAATAGCTGAAAAAGCTGAAAAGTTGCAGAAATTGTAAAAAGTTTGCAGAAGCAAAGGAACTTTGCTAAAATGTAATAACTTAGCAGAACTGCAATATCTCAGAGGAAACATAATACTTGGCAGAAATACAATAGCATAGCAGAACTTAGCAGAAATATTGTAACTTACCAGAAACATGATAACTTCTCAAAAATACAAGAATTTAGGAGAAATAGTATAAGATAACAGAAAGAATATATTTAGCCAAAAATACTTAAACATTACAGAAACACTATGATTTAGAAAAATAATACAACATAGCAGAAATACTGTGATTTACCAGAGACACTGTGATGAACTATGAATATTGTAATTTTAAATTAAAACTATGTTTTAGCACAAATACTATAATTTGGCAGAAATACTATCATTTGGCAGAAATACTATGTTTCAGCACAAATACTCTGGTTTAGCACAAATATTATAACATAGCAGAATACACTTATATATATTTATTTTATTTTCACTTGCTGAATACGGGACAGACTTGACTGGTGGAAAGAAAGGGCAGAAAGAAAGGGGAAAAAAAAAAAACCTGAGAAGAGGGACGGGGAAAAAGGGCAAAAAACAAAAACCAACAGAATAAGCAGACAAAAAATACATATATCGATCACCTGGATCACCTGTTGAGAAAGAAAAAAGAGAGCAAGCAGAAGAAAACGAGAGTAATAAACAAGATCACAATGATATATGGGAATATGACAGTAAATACTAAATATTAAACATTATGGTGCAGCACGTGAGATCGACAGCACACAGTGTACTTTGAGGTAGGAGCCAAAAAGGGTGTAGTTTGTGTGTGTGATCACCGTGTGTACACCTGTGAGCATGAACGCGCTTGTTTTTAAAAGGTTCCTTCATGTAATGATCTGCTAGAGGGTGTGGGGGGCCACTGCCCTGTCCTCCAGGGCGTGAAGCAGGTATGGAGGAGATCGAAACTCCAGACATCCAGAGGTCCCCAGAACACAAGAGACCAAGGAAGACCAACAGAGGGCAGCAGCGCCACTATCCCAGAAAGAGCTGAGGAGAGTCCCAGATGAGGGGTCACTCAGCAGCCGCGGAGCAGAAGCCAGGGGGTTGCAGTGGCGTGCCCGTGAGCTCCGCCCGGCAGCCAGCTGTGCCTGAGTGACCGAGCCCGGCCGGGCCGAGGCCGAGGGCACCCCATCCCAGTGGCCCGAGCGAGCCCCAGGCTCCAGGCCCTGATAAGCAGCCGCCAAGGAGTGAGCGGTGGGTACCGGGCGCCCACCCCGGACACAAAGAGCCACCAATGCACCGATGTCTGAGGGCGTCTGCCACCGGCAGGGGGAGTGGTGGGGGGAGATGGGCCTCCAAACCTTGGAGGGCCTGAGATGTCCCCAGAGAGGTGGGGTCTGATACCCAACCTGACATATAGACACAGACAAACAGGCACACACAGATACAAACATCCATTCCCACCCTCATGCTCTCATATACAATTACTCAACACTCACCCAACGTGGAGACAGACATAAATAGATACTGTACACACAATCACACTCCCCAAGCGTACTCTAAGCCCCGGGTCTAGGTACCCTTGCCCCTGGAGGGGGAAACTGCGCCCAGACCCAGGTGGTGTTACCCTTTTCCCTGCGGTGGGGAGAAGCAGACCGCCCCGACTCCGCAGCAGCAGGGAGGCCCCACATTCCAGACCCCAGTCGGACGGCCAACTCCTCCTCCAAGCCCCCCGCTCCAGCAGGTCGCAGAGAAGGGGGTGTGGGAAGACTCAAACCTCCCTCCACCCGCTCATATGTAGTGTTGATGTATGTGTGTTCTAAGGTGCATTTAAAACCCAGGAGGGCATGGAGCTACCTGCCAGAGCAGCAGGTAAGCGTATAGCCCCTCCTGCTAGCCCTCAATGTCTACGTGTATTTAAAATTGAGAGGTGGGCAGCGACGCCAGGGGTGAGGTGTACACCCTGATGGTGATTGGAATCCGTGTAGCGTGCCCACCCCAAGATCCTATATGTATGTGTAATGAGAGTGTGAGTAATGTCAATGTCTAAGTTGTGGGATAAAATTGAGGCAGAGGCAGCCAGAAGGGGACAGAGGGGGGATGTCTCCTCTGCACCCTGGTGACACACCCCTACCCCAAGGCCCTGCATGTGTGGGTGATTGTGGTGGAGCGGGAAGAGGAGGCAGCTGGAGATGGGGAGGGAAGGAAGGAGGGCAGTGACCCCTCCTGGGGCCAACTCCCCGCTGACCCCAGTAGGCACCCCATACTCTGCAACCCGCCAGGGAAAGGGGGCCCAGGCCCATCCAGACCGGGGCCCAGTGCAGCAGCGCTGCCCGGCCCCACAGAGCCCGGGACAGTCCACCTGACCCCACCACAGAGAAAACTGCACCCACCCCATCATCCACTCATCTTCCAGACTACACAATTGAATTTAAATCTTACA